>NW_007731760.1:26655-88431 GCF_000696425.1 Galeopterus variegatus | reverse complement strand
CAGTTCTCACCTGTCTGGTGTCCTGTCTCTGGGCCACAGCAGCAACAGGAGCAAGTGAACAAGCTCTTTCGCTTCTTCCCACCTGTTCACAGTGACAGCTCTTTTATTGCAAAACTTACTTGGAGAAGAGGCACTGAGATGTGCATTTAACAGGGAGGAGCTACCAGTTCTCACCCGAGAGGTGAGGAGGTATCTACTTGCTTATAGAATATTCCAATACGAGCCACTTGGGAGGGAGCTTGACTAGTTGTAAGGGGCTGGACGGAAGTCTGGGATTGGTCCCCCTAAGCCCGATGCCCTCTTTTCTCTGCAGTTTTGGCTGGAGTGAACAGTAGTTGCCAGAGAGCATGGGGCTTTTCTGAAGACATCTGGTTGCCCAGTGACTTGATTCACAACACACAGCCCTTAGGGTAACAAAAGGGAAAGGCCAAGGTGGGCAGCATGCCAAGGATCCAGAGCCTGTCTGCCAGACATCCAGCTGGGGCGAGCCCAGTGCAGCGGGGAGGGCTCGTTAGACAGGTCTCAAGTCCTAGTTTCTAAAAGGGTCCAGAATATGTTAAAAGAGAGTCTGCAGGTGGCAATTAAAGTCCAGGAGAGAGACACATGAGTCCTCGGCCCTCCTTCCATCAAGGCCACCCTTCCCAGGAAGACACAGAAGAAGCCTCAGCCTGCAACTTGTTGCTTCTTGCCCGAAGGACTCACAGGGCTGTGGGTGAGACTCAGACATAAAGGAATGAAAGAGCTAAACATAGAGAGAGAGAGAGAAAATGCAGCCCAACTCCCTGATGGCCTCCTTTATTGGTTATTGCCCAGGACAACCCCCTGCAGTGTCCCCTCCCTCTCTGATGCTCTGTCAGCTTCTTTCACAGTAAAATTTAAACTGTGTCCCTGTATCTGTGGTCCCTTCCTCCACCTTCCATCTTCCTCCTTCCTTCCTCCATCTCCAGGTCAAATTACTGACACCCAGTGTCTAGCAAAAATAACAGCAGGCTTTGTTCCCATGTATGGGAGAAGGGTGTGTATTTGTGAGGTGTTGTCATAAAGGTTGCCAGGATTTTAAATCCACAGTAACTGAAGTTATAGGTAAGCCAGAAGCAATCAGTTAATTATATTTTAACTATTCATGACATGACAGAAATCATGATACAACTAATTTTTACTTCATACATTGTGCTTTAGTAATAGAATAAATTAGGTAAATTCTATTCCAGATTTAAGAAAGTTGTTGAATGTGTTGAATGTACTTGGTTTCTAATGGAATGAGTAAGTAAAACAAAACAAACCACAGGCAAATCAACAAACACATCCGTGAATAGTTATAGTTTAAAAAACTTCTCATAAAGAATCAATTTCTACAAACTAACAAATAGTCAAAAAGTGAAACAAAAACCAAATACCAAAAAACAAAAACAAACAGAAAAATAAACAAAATCCTGCTCATAACTTTAAGAAATTGTTAAGTGAACGTGGGAGTGCATATATCTCTTTACCATACTGATTTCATATCCTTTGGATATATTACCCAGAAGTGGGATTGCTAGATCGTATGTTAGTTCTATTTTTAATTTCTTTTTTTTTGCCAGCTGGTACAGGGATCAAATCCCACATATTTTTAATTTTCTGAGAAACCTTCATACTGCTTTCTGTAATGACTGTACCAATTTACATTCCCAAGCACAATGTATAAGGGTTCACTTTTCTCTACATCTTCTTCAACAATTTCCTTTCTGAAAATAGCCAGTGTAACAGTGTAAGCTGATATCTCATTGTGGTTTTAATTTTCATTTCTCTGATGACTAGTGATTTTGAGGATTTTTTCATATACCTGTTGGCAATTTGTACACCTTCTTTTGAGAAAAGTCTATTCAAAACCTTTGCTCATTTTTTAATCAGGTTATTTTTTTCTTGCTATGGTTTGCAAATCTCTTCTCCCATTTCATAGGTTTTTTTTCTTCACTCTGTTGATGGTTTCTTTCACTATGCAGGAGTTTTTAGTTTGATATAATCCCATTTGTCTATTCTTGTTTTTATTGCCTGTGTTTTTTGGGTCATATCCAAAAAATCATTGTCCGGATCAATGTCATTGCAGCAGTGTTTGCAATAGCCTAGATAAGGAATCAACCTAGGTGTTCATCAATGATTAAATAAAGAAAATGTGTGGTGTGTACACACACACACATGCACACACAATGGAATAGTATTCAGCCTTACAAAAGAAGAAAATCTGGTCATTTGCAGCAACATGGATGAGCCTGATGTGCGGATGTGCTAGATGAAGTAAGCCAGGCACAGAAAGACAACTACTGCATGATCTTACTTTATATGTGGGATCTAAAAAAATCAAACTCATAGAAGCAGAGAGCAGAATGGTAGCTGCCAGGGTCTAGGGATGGGGGTGAGGGATGGACAGATGTCAGTTGGTCAAAGGGTACACAATTTCAGTTAGACAGGATGAATAAGTTCAGGAGATTTATTGTACAGCATGGTGACTATAGTCAATAATAATGTACTGTATACTTGGATGTTACTAAGGGAGTAGATCTTAAATGTTCTCACACAAAAAAATGTATGTGAGGTGATGGATATGTTAATTAGTTTGATTTAACAATGTATATATGAATCAAAACATCACGTTGTACACCGTAAATATATATAATTTTTATTTTTCAACTATATCTTAATTTAAAAAATAAATTTAAAAAAGTATTCTTAAGATTAAACAAATGTAAGCATTTCCCTCAATGCATGCTCCTATCTGTGTTAACTCTTTACATTTCTCAGCTTGCTTTTGCATATGGCCTCTCAGTGTACTATCCTGGAAGTAGTGAACAATATTAATATTCTGGATTTCAGATGGAGGAAATGAGACCATAGTGATATATGAACTACAGAAGGTCTCAAAACATGTTAAGAGGTAGTACTGGTTTCAGAGCCAATACTGCCAACACTTTGCCCATGTGTTTCTAATTCCGAGGTAAATACTGAAAATTCTTTTGTTACCCCTGGTGACAGGACCCATGACCAAGGAGCAAGGCCAGTCCAGAATTTGCAGAAACATTCAGCTAGGTAGGTAGAAGGAGCACTTCCACTGAATGTGAAGCTACCCTGAGTTTTTCCAATGACAAAAATTTTGTGATAAATAAATATTACTAATCATTTTGCTAACTAAAATTAGTAATCAAGCTCTGACTTTTTGGTTATTTAATCTCCAAGCACTTAGTAAGCTCTGAGTAAATAGTAAGCTGTTGATAAATGGTAATTACTAATATTATTTTACTTGGACCAAAAAGGGGGGGTAATGTAGACAATTTGATCTTTAAAATAATTTGTTTACTTGGATCTCCTCCCAGTAAAGGGCTATGTGGGGGGCCGGCCCGGTGGCGCACTGCTACAGTGCGCCGCTTGGGAGCGCGGCGGCGCTCCCGCCGAGGGTTCGGATCCCACATACAGACCGGTTCCCGCTCACTGGCTAAGCGAGGTGCAGACGCAACACCGAGGGTTGCGATCCCGTTGCCGGTCCTGGTCCGGTACGGGCGCGACACTGAGGGTTGCGATCCGTTGCTGGACATGAAAAAAGACAAAAATGAAAAAAAATAAAAAGGGCTATGTGGGCTTTGGGACTTCTGTATTTTGCATCATTCTTAGATCAGGCAAAAGGAGCCTCTACCCTGGGCCCTGTATACATGTGCACATTGTACAGTGTATTGAAATATAACTCCATACCCCATAAATATGTACAATTATTAAGGCCAATTAAAAAAAAAGATTGAAAAAAAATAAGAATGTCCCTGAGGGCTGTCTCCTATCTGAGATAACCCTTTATAGTCTTCAGCTTGCTTTCAAATTTTTAGCAATAATTTATTGTTTGTTTTTAAATAGCTGAAAGAGAGGAGCTCAAATGCTCTCATCACAAATAAATAATAAATTTTTGCAATGATGGAGATGCTAATGATCCTGATTTGATTTTCACACATTGTGTACATGTACAATGAAATATAACTAGAGGGTTATATTCTGTCCCTTCTCCATCTGTACCACTCCCCATGGTTTATTTATGGAATAAATACAGACCCAGAGCCTACATCATTCTCCTATTCTAGATAATGCTCTTGGATCCCAGAACTTAAAATTTCAGACCCTTCAGACTTGTGTCTGCTTCCAGGCTCTGTGAGTGCTCTCTTCCCTTCGTTCAGCCCTCTGACGTTGTCCTGTAACCCTGCTAGGTACGTCCCTAGGCCCAAGGGGGAGGTCTGAGGCAGCTCTTTGTGTGTGTGTGGTGTATAGATAAATGAAGGTTAGATGTGTGTGCTGGCATGACCACATGTGTGCACATGAACTTTCTCCAGGAGCATGGTGAAAATTGGGAGGGATGAAAAATGGAAAGAGCTAGGGCTTCAGGTTGCAGGCTGGGGGCTTGACCCTCTTCCCTGCCAAATTCTGGTGTGGGACAACAAGGAAACTGGGACTAAATTCAATCTTGGCCTTCCAGGATATTACGAAGGTATATTTTTCAAGGTTACGGGAAGAAACATGTTTTATTCGACAGTTTGATTGTTACAGGTAGTGCTGTTCTGGCAAATGCTTAATAAGAAGCTCTCTGAAAACCAAGAAACAAATAAAAAACCAGTTGGTAATGTTTGTCATTTACCCTGGCCTAACTGTTCCCACCATATCTATTTTCAAGCTACCAATATAACATTACAGAATGTGAATTTGGGAAGAGATGCATACAATCAGCTCACCCACGCCTGCAAGAGCTTGTTCCAGCAAATGACTGTTTATAATTTTAAATATTTAGATGTGTGGTATAGGGAATTCAATTTGTACTCTCATCCTGGGCCCCACCACCCAAATGTTAATGATGCATCCTATTGCATAGAAAAATGCCACCATGTGGTAGTTTCTTGATAAACTCCTCTGGCACAAAAGGCCCTATTTGTTGTGTGACTTTAGGCAAGAAAGTCATCTATAAATTAATCTGTATTTTACAAGGTTATTGACTAAATGAGACAGTTTATGTAAATGCATCTAGCACAATTCTTGGCATTTTATATGCAACTAATAAATGTTGCTGAAAGAATGAATAATAGACATTCAACAAATTTTCATTTCTTTTTTATTACCATATTTGTGGAAAATTCAAGTGTTTTAGTTTAAGCTATTCTTAGGTGTTTGTAATTTTCTGGAGTTGTCTCTAGGTCAAGACAAATGCCCGTTTCTTTTAGGAGTTTTCTTGGAAAACCCTTTGTGATAGGCATCTCATTTTCACAAAGTTCCCAAGAGAATAGTGCTCATACGATGTTACTCATTTTAGAAAGTTTGGTAAAATTCCATTTGGCTGCACATCTGTTATCTGAGCCTAGGGGGAAAGTCTGTGTTTTATGCTCTGACTTTGCTCTTAGCTATGTTTTGTATCTTAGGATAGTAGGAAGAAAAATGAATTTGAATTAATACTTGAGATTTAGTCATTCCATATGTAGTCCTTAGTGAAGAATGTCTTGAATTTTCAACATGATCATGTGAGAAATAAGGAGATGCAAAGTATTCAGCAGTGGCATTCTCTCTTTCATGTACTTGGCTAATTGAATAAATCTTAATGATGAGTGATAATTTCTATGTGAAACAGTTGACACCCATGAACATATTCCATTGATTGGTAATTTATACACTTAGAATAAACATTTCTCAGTAATTTCTAATAGCAGATGTTTTATCTCTCATGAGGACTTTTTCTTTCTCCAAAAGTATTTGCTACCATGCCCTAAATGAGTCATTTCCCCCTCCTCAATATTTTCTCAGCAGTTAGACTTTTTTTTTTTAACTTCACAGTGGCACACATAGCTTTTTGTTTTACCTACCGATTCCTAAGAAACAGTTTCTTTGTCTGAGTCCTATTTCTATAGACTCAAATCCCTAAAAAAAGAATCTCTTCTAAACGTTTTAAATATAGATCATGTCTGGAGTCTTCCTTTACACTGTAAAAAACAGTCCTTGCTTCAATAGAGTTCCAAAAAGGAGAGTCCTAGATCAGAAATGTTGAAATCTCATCTGAACGGGCTGTTGAATGAAAACACAGATTTGTCAATATGGACATCAACTTAAAGGCAGAAACCAGGAAAATAATCAATAAATTTAGAAGTATAATGTGTGACTTGAAAGAACCTTAGCCATTTTCTGTTCCAACACTCTTATGTTAGAGATGATGAACATGAGGTATTTCTAAGCCAAAGTAAAATCAGATATCATCAGGGGACGCTCTAGACATTTTCATCTTCATATTAGTTGAAAAGGATTAGGTTATGGTACGTAAATAGATAAATGTAAAAACTCAGTGGCTTAAGACAACAGAGGGGTATTTCTCACATGCATGTCATGCCGATCATGGGTGGGCAGGGAGATCTGCTCTGTGAACTTGGAGGTCAAGATTGATGAAGCCTCTACTACCTGGAATATCAGATGCTATTGCAGAGTGAAGGCAAGCACGGCTAATCATACCTGCAGTTAAAAAACTCTCATCTGTAAGTTTCATATACAACTTCCACTCATTTTATTAGTCAAACAAATCAATGGTCATACATCCCTTCAAGGAGGTGAGACTGCAATTCTGCTGTGTTTTTGTGATGAGGAAAACTGGAATACTTTTGAATAGTCACAATATCTGCAAATTCTTATTATTTCTTATGTTATTGACAATTTTCAAATGTGTTAACTCATAGACTTAGATAGTAAAGATATAATACGCTAAGGCATAATAAGACCTTAAAATAAGATGTTTGAGAATGCAATTATAGAAAATGCATTTTAGAACATCAACATGTGACTGAATGGCTGAAAAGTTTCCTCTGTCCTGGAGACCATGTTGTCACCTAACTGAATTAGTAAGACTCGAGCTGTTGCAGGATGCATAACATTTAGAAATCTAAGGAAAGGATTAGTCTGAATGTGGGGAAACACTGACAAACAAGAGTTAGAGGTGGAAAGCTGGTAGCATCTCTCCAGCACCAGTCCAAGAATTTGGCAGTGCAGATGGAAGCATTAGCCTCTAGAGTATACATTCAGGAACATTTGACACCTACAAATAGTTTTCTGTGCCCAAGCCATTATTGCATCAAATTGACTTCCACTGATTTTTTTCTTAGAGAGAGAGAATGTACTGCTCAGGCTAATATGAATATTTGACATTTAAAAGTGAGAGTTCTTGTTGTAATTGAGCAAATTGACCTCTTGTTTATATGCCTCAGTTTGGACACAATGTACTGCTCAGGCTAATATGAATATTTGACATTTAAAAGTGAGAGTTCTTGTTGTAATTCAGCAAATTGACCTCTTGTTTATATGCCTCAGTTTGGACAATGCAAGGCAGTCTCAGTAAGTGTTATCAATTCTGGGAGGATGACGTTTTCCAGGTTTGCCTGGCCAATACTTGACTGTGGTAAATTTACCCAGGAAAAGCTATCAGATAAGGCCTCCTACTCACCAGCCAGGTAACCTCCTCCTGGCTGACGTTTTCCAGGTTTGCCTGGCCAATACTTGACTGTGGTAAATTTACCCAGGAAAAGCTACCAGATAAGGCCTCCTACTCACCAGCCAGGTAACCTCCTCCTGGCAAAATCTGACTTCCTCTCTCACCATCTCTCACCCTGCAAAAGATAGTTCTTGCTTGCCTTCTCCATTGGTAAGGTTCTCTTCAAAGTGTAATGTGAAGAATACTAGTTAACTTTATTTCTTAATGAGACCTCTTTTTCTGCTCAAAGAATGTACACCAATGGTAGGTGTCCCATTTATAGCAAGGCACAGCACAGCCATGTTAAAATTTAGTCTCTTCCTGAGATCTTTTCAAATTCAAACATCCTTTGAGAGAAGCATTACTTTGTCACTAATGTTTACTGAGCGTTTATTGTAGGGCAGACACTTTAGCTAGCCAGTGTTCTAGGCTTTGTTTTGTATAATCTTCACAAAACCCCATAAGGTAGATACTGTAATTTCCACTTTACAGATGAGGAAACTGAAGCTTGGGGAAGTTAGGTAACTTGCCTAAGTTTACTAAGCTGATAAGTGAAACGGATCCAAATGCAATTCTGACTTCAAAACCTGAGCTTGTCATCATTACACAGCAATGAAGAGACTACAAGTGGCTACCATATTCACTGACTCATTTATTCAAGGAACATGTTTAAGGGCTCACTATAAACTCCTCAAGATGCTCCCCAAGGAGCATTCACGCATCTGTTGGACATGTCTCCTGTCCTCCTTGGACCAGAGACCACCTGAGGCATGTTCTCCTATGGTGAAAAGCAGGAGTGCGAGAGGGTCAGCCAACTCACACGTGGCTTTTTAATTCCTTGGCTTTCCATTTTTTTCCCTGCCTGAAATGTTCTTAATTCTCTCTCCAGCCCTGCTGTTCTCTCTGCCTGGAATGTTTTCCTATTGAGGAACACAGACAATAAGTAAATAATTTGATAAGATAATTTTGGTTAGTGATGAGTGCTGTAAAAAATACTAAACAGGATAATAGGAGGGAGAGAAATTTGAATTTGATGAAAGGATATTAGTCTTGTTCATCTGGGAAAGCCTTTTTTTTGTTTTTGTTTTTAAATGGAGAAAATAGTCTGAGACCTGACTAGTGAGAAGGAGTCAGATTTTGGGAGAAAGTGAAAACCATTCCAGGCCAGGAAAAGAGCAATGCAGATATGTTTGAGACAGGGATCAGCTTGGTGCATGCACAGTGGCCCGTGAATGGACATAGTGTTAAAGGGGAGCCTGGGAGGAGCCAAGGGCAGACAGACAGGCAGGAATCTCCTCCTCTATGGTCTAGTAGACCAGAAAAAGAGGGGAGTGACATCCACTCTTGGATTTGAGCAAAAGGTTGAAGAGGGGAAAGTTGAGGAGTCTCAGAAGACAGAAGCTTTCTTCTTTATACTTCCTCTCAAGGCTATGCGTGCTCCCAGTTATTCTTAACTTTTACTCCACCAAGACCCAGTGATGTAAGACAGATTTGGTTTTAGATATGAAACCACTACATTCCTTCAAGCACCTGCTGAACACAAGGCACAGGAGTTTCTGTAGTGTTGGCCTCTGTTATGTCAAGCACACATTATTACAGACGACGGGGCCTCAGCCACCTCCACCAACTTATATTCAGAAAGATGTGGAACAAAATGATGGTGACTGAAGCTAACTCACACAGTGGGCAATGGGCAGAAGAGTTGTCACCTGTGAATTTGAGGACATAAACTGTTGCTTTCCTATGATTGTCAGATGGTCCCCAAATCAATGCTGTAACATTGGGCTGAATCTTACAGGTCCACCTTGAAATTAATTGGTTTCTTCTGAGTTCAAATGACCCAGAAGATGGATCATGTCTCTCTTTTGGGGGGCGGGGGTGGAAATTCTAGGGACCTGAGGGAATTTTTCTTCATATTTTCTTGTATCTCCTGCATAAACCTTTTCTGCAAGCCAGCAATCAAGTTACTTCAACAAAGTAATAGATAATTCTGCTTTGCTGATTTGTTGTTTAACAAATGAAGTGCTCTCTGGGCTGTTTTGCATTTGTGAGGTATTTGTTGAATACCACAACAAAAGACTTGAACATATGTTTGGGCAAATGGATTTAGGATTTGAGGATATGCTGAGGAAGATGAATTTAGAATATGACTGGAAGAAAATATATGCTGCACTGAAATCTCTTCAAGAACATGGGCAAATGTTGGCAAACTTATATTTGGGAAAGTATATTAACGTCTTTTGCTCACTTGAAACTTGATCCTAAATCTCACATTTCTTCCTTATCCAGATGTATTTACAATACTTTTTATTTGTTCTTAGCTTTAGAGGGTTCTGCAACATGTTTTGTTTTTCTTTTATGATCATTTTCCCAATTAGCTCCCAAGGCTCTGACTGTACTGTTGGCATAAAGGGAATAACTTACTCACTGCATGATTTGAACAGTGAGAGAAGAGAGTTAGCACACCCTTTATAAAAAGTATTTGGGAAAGGATGATCTGTGAGTTCATTATTTGTCTAGCCAAATCTCAGTTCCTCAAAATATCCTGCTTTTTTCTGCTTCATAAAATTGTCATGTTGAGTATGAAAAGCCACTAAAAATGCTTCATTCAGACATGTGTACTTGATTTACAAAAGTATAATGAATTTTAATTTTGAGAAACTTTTAGATAAACTGCAAATACGAAAACATCTCAGTGGAAAAGTTGTTTTGCTTTTCTAATAAATTACTTAAAAGGGTTTAGGCTGGCCCGTTAATGGCTTTAAAAAATTGATAAACACAGAGCTTTGAGACCGAAAGCCTCCTGAAATACAAACAGAAATCTGGAACTCATTTGTTTTATAGTGCACTAACATTACTTGTTTGCTTCAATGAATTCAGTTACAGATATATGTAGCATGAGGTTTTCTTTCATTTCATCTCTCTTTAGGTAGTAAGATGATTATTACTATTGACTGCTTTATCAATAAATGATGTTGAAAACCCTTTTTGGATTTATAACTTACCATGTTTGATATTGGTAAGTTAAATAATGTTGATTATAAATTCCAGACACAAGAATTATGAGACATCATGCAAATAAAGTAATTTATTTATTTTTCTCTGAGGTTGGAAATAAATCATTAAACGGAGATTGTGGTTACATAATTCCAGATAATGAAGATCTTTGTTTTATATTTAAATAAACATTTTTATCTTTATCAC
The DNA here is from genome assembly GCF_000696425.1 of Galeopterus variegatus. NCBI lineage: Eukaryota > Metazoa > Chordata > Mammalia > Dermoptera > Cynocephalidae > Galeopterus > Galeopterus variegatus. The sequence goes on along the minus strand of NW_007731760.1, from coordinate 77,723 downwards.
TTTTTTATTGCAGAATATTACACAATCATAAAATTTTAAACAATATAGAAGTATATAAAGTGCACAATTAAAGTTCTCCTTTTACTCCTCTGTCCCCCAACTAATTTGTCAGAGAGAATCATGGTAACAACTTGAGAGATATCTTTCTATATGTTTAATGTCTATATAGACTTACATAAAGGTATGCCTACACACACACACACATTTATCCTTGAGGCATGTGAAAGTTTGTATGTTTATACAAGAAATGAGATCATATTACATACAGTTCTACACTTGTTTATTTCACTTATATTGTGGAAACCTTCCCATGAGTGCACAAATAGTAATACCTTTCTAACTATTGATATTAAAACAATAGGATTCTGTTTTTTACCCATCAGTTTGATCAAATTTTAAGATTGTTAACTCCTGTCTTCAGGAGGTGCCTTGGACTGAATTGTTTTCCCCAAGGTCCATGTATTAGAAACTTAGCTCACACTGTGACACTGTTTAAAGGGTGGGAAATCCTATTATGGTAATTGAAAGGTGGAGCCTTGAAGAGTTGATTAGATTGTGAGGACCAGGCCCTGGTAAATGGATTAATAAGTTGATGGTTTAATGGTGGTCATGGGTCTGGTTCTGAGACTTTAAAAGGAGAAAGAATGAGGAGTTAGCTCTCTCTTTGCTCTGCCATTCTCGTCATGTGAGACCCCTGCATTGCTGTAGAGTCAAATCTCCAGATGTGTTCCCTGGACTCTGGACTTCCCAGCCTCTGCAAGTGCAAGCAATACATTTTGTTTTCTTAAAAATTACCCAGTTCCAGGTATTTTGCTATAAGCAACAGAAATGGACTAATACAGGAGGGCATGGAGAAACAGGCCCTTCTATATCCAGTAGGTAGGGTTGTAAACAGTAGTGACACAAAAAGGTACAATATCTTTCCAGGGAATTTAGGCAGTGTATTATCAGGGTCATCCAGAGAAACATAACCAGTAGGATGTACATAGATATATATGAGAGGAGATTTATTATGGGAATTGGCTCCTGCAGTTATAGAGGCTAAGTAGTTCCACGATATGCCATTTGCAATCTGGAGAACCAGAAAAATCAGTAGTGTAATTCAGTCTGAGGCTGAAGGCTGGGAACCAGGGGAGCCAATGATGTAGCTCCCAGGCTGAGGTCGAAGATCTGAGAATCAATAGAGGAGTCAGAGGGCGCTGGTGTAAGTCCCAGAGTCCAAGAACCAGAAACTCCTATGTCTGAGGCAGCAGAAGATGGAATATCCCAGCTCAAGAAAAAAGAGAAAGAATCCACCTTACTCTACCTTTTTGTTTTATTTGAGCCATTGAAAGATTGGCTGATGCTCACCCACAATGGGTTAGAGTGGATCTTCTTTACTTAGTCTCCTGATTCAAATGCTAATCTTTTCTGGAAACACTCTTATAGACACACTCAGAAATGATATTTTACCAGCTATTTGGCCATCCCCTACCCCAGTCAAGTTGATGCATAAAACTAATTCTCACAGGCCATACGTAACAAAGTGTCTGGGCTTTTGGCCCAGAAATTCCTCTTCTAGTTTTCTAGCTTTTAGTAATAATTTCTCATGTGCATAAAGGTATATGGAAAAAAAGTGTTCATTGCAGTACTCTCTGGATTAAAAGAAAACTTAAAAGATAATTAACCTAATGCCTATCCATATGGTGAAATGGCTAAATTAACAAATATCTATCAATATATATTACACATATGCATGAGTTGGTTGGGTTCTCCATCTGTTCTTGACAGGGCTTGGCTGCAGTATGTGAGTTGGATTTACATCTGGACCACATGTCTCTCATCCTCCTTGGACCAGTGACCACCTGAGGCATGTTCTTCTCATGATGAAAAGCAGGAGTGCAGGAGGGCCAGCCAACACACACAGTGCTTTTTAAGTTCTTGCTTATATCAGTTCTACCAACATCATATAGGTCAAGGCACAATAACATCTAATAATCTAAAACATCTTAGATCCCACAGGTTTCCAGTAAATTTCAGGTACAAAGAAGTACAATCCCATGTAGCTGAATTTAGAGTTTCAATGTCACGTTCAGTTCACTGCTCATGTTCCATTCTTCTGCATTCTTCTTCAGGTTGAGCCAGGGCTGGGCACCTGCAAAGGTCTGTCCTGTCTCTCTTTTTCCTCTTCTTTTTCTTGGTGTTTCCAGTATGGAACAGAATAAGATAGGACAAGCATCTCTACCTTAGCAGGCCATAGCAATTCTACATGGCAGTCTCTGAGCCTATGGCTGACTACTGGTGCCCCTGTATGGCGCACGTGCTGGCCCTATTGTGGAATGCAAGAGGGCCTGCTGAGGTTTCCTTACTGCCTAGTTTTCTAATATGAGATTCTTTGCTTAACTTTCTTGAACCCCTTCATTTTGTGCTCCTGGAAGTCTCCCCTATAGACTTTTTATGCTCCAATGTGACACTTGGTGCCCAGCCCTCTTGGGTATATTACCATCAAGATATGTCCTGGTTAACTACCTTTTGCAATGTCCACTTAACCTTGAAAATTTCACATACCTTTGCCATACTGCTACTCCTACCTCCATACGCCACCTCTTCCCAAATCTCTTTCCCTCTGCCTAAATAGGCACGGAAGGCAGGTTAGCATGTGTCCTACTTAGGCATAGGTCTGACCAGGAAATGAGAGCCAATTCCATGTTGATACAGGCACCCCCAGGCCCTTCAAGTGGTTCTCTGAGAGACCTCCTCACTTGGTTTGGGATGAAGTCAAGTGGCAGTCAAGTGGCATCTTCTAAATAAGCCTTGTAGAGACTCTGGCCCAACTTTGTTTTCTGCTCTTTTTAAAATGTGGGGTATTTATCAGTTCTTCGTCATCAACACTGAGTCTCAAAAGTCAATTCTAAGGTAATGGAGAAAGTCTTAGTTCAGTTTCATATTACTTAGCATAGAGAAAACTGAAGTTTCCCATCAAGAGCAATCATGCTACTAGAAAAATTGTCATGTCTGCAGGATATAATTTGAGTGCCCTGAAAAAGGTTCTGTCTTGATTAAAAAGGAACACTCCAAAAATTCTAGAACTGTTGGGAGTCTAGAGGTAAGCATTGTTTCTACAGGGAGTAAACTAAGAGAGAGAACATCTTAATCTCTTCGGTTGTCAGTCTAGCTATCTGGTACCCTGTGCCCTAGTGTTCCAGAATAGGGTGGGTAACCGGCACCAGCCTGAAATGCACTTATGCTCACTGTATATAGCACCAACTGTAGCCTTTCCAGCAGAAATGCTCTAACCACAATAAGGAAATCATCATTCTTTTGACACATTGTGAATAACGTTATCGACTCTGTGCTACACTTCTGGCTGCTTATCTTCATGGGAAAGAATAAGGGTGTTGGTGTCAGAGAGATCCGGGTTGTAATCCGGATTCTGCGGCTTCCTGGCTGTGTGACCTTAGGCAGTTTAATCTCTCTAAGGTCAGTATCTTCCTCTGAAATCTGGGACTCCTAGTAACAACCTTAAATACCATTGTGGTTAAATGATATAATGTATTTAAAGCTTCGGCTCATAGTCGGTGAGTAACAAATGGTTACTACTAGTATTTAGAAAAATTTGAAAGAAGATAACTTAAGTCAGTATAACATATACAAACTTGGCTAGGGAATATTTGCCACAGTCCCTTAATAACTTAGTCACACTGTATGTAGAAACTTTAATTTTATTTGAATAACACTCTCTTATGTCCTAGTTTTCAAGACCCTGGTAATCACATTGATTATTCTTGAATGTTTTAGATTATAATGACTCTCTGGCCAAAATCAGAAATAAATTTAAAAAATGCTGCATTTTATGAAGCAAAGCCCAGAAAAGGTGATCTTGGGAGACAACAAAAATACACTGATTTTCAATGTTATGATTGTTTCCATATTTTATTATTTTACTGTATTCGCTCCAATGCATGTTCTACTTCCAATCCATGCACTTGCTACTTCAGCATATCCTCCTGTCTCCTCCATAGTTATCAGTTGAAGGATGGCCAGCTCTCTGTGCACCGCAGTTGTTTAGTGGGCATCCATTTGAGAATAATGAGGGAGGACCTCACAGAGCTTTGCTGGAGATATGTTTTTATGCTTTAGCAGAATCAGTACATTAGCCAGGAAACACATATAACCCAGCATCACAGAAGTTGTTGTTCACAGCCTGCCATTATCATGTGATATTCCAAGGTCATTTTTCACCTTTGGAATTTGTCTTCATAGGAAGCATCCTGGTACACTGGAAAGAGCATAGCATTTGGAGCTTGTGGTGGAAGACACCAGCTTCCCATTCAAATTTACTCTTTCCCATATTTCAGTGAACCACACTCACAGCTCAGTGTACTCATCTAAATGACTAAGTTCCTCTGATGAAATGAGAGTAGGAATAATGAGCATTATCCCAAATCTGGCCTATGTGAGTACAATTCCCGGCAGTGTGCTCTTCCATGCTCTTTCCTACACACAACAATGGGGATTTAGATGGTTATGGAACCACAAGGTAGGAGTTTGGGTCCTGCATGACCACATAGAGGAGAGCCACCCTCCTGACTCAAATAGTGCTCTTTGGACTTTCAGGTGAATGAGAAATAAACTTCTATTGTGTTAAGCCATTGAATATTGGGGAGCTCTTACTGTTTAATCAAATTGCACCATCAGGCAGATTTAGGTCCAAATCTGATGTTTAATTCCTGTTAGATACTTAGTGTTGAGCTATTCGCTTAAATTCTCTGAGCCATTATTTTGTGTAAAATATGGATATGATAATATCTACACGTTCTGTGTTCTTTTATATGATGGTCAGTCAGGTGTGGCTGGAGACACAGGAGATGCTCAGAAAAACAAAGTTTGTTCAACTCAGAAACAGGAGGCATAGACTGGGTCACAGGGCCACATGGGAAAACACCAGTGTAGGTCAGAAGGCAGAAGGGACAGGAGCTAGGGTAGAGCCTAGGCCATGGCCTTTATTGGAATTTCTGTGTGAAGGGCAAGGAGGGCAGGGTGAACAGTTTAGGGTTAGCTAGTCTGAATAATTTAGGCATGCTCTAAACAATAAGGATGGTCCCTAGTTGCCTGGTACCTGTTCCTGGGATGAGTAAGCAGAGGAATATTGCCTCCTGGGTGCCTGGGCCAGATAGGGGAGGTGTGGCTCAGGACTGGGTAATTTGCATGTCAAAGGCATGCTCCTGGCTGAGCCCTTTGCTACCTCTAAGAATTGGCTAGCCCCAGGAAGGGCACACTCTCTTCAGCCAGAAATGTTTTTAAAATGTCAAAACATTATAATATGCAGAAAATTAAAAAAAATATCTAAACAACACATGACATCACAGATTATTATTAGGATTTTAGGAAAGTTAGATGAAACACCTAAGTTAAAGTTATAAAATGACTTTTCCTTTTGTTTTGGACTCAGAAGCTCAGAAGTGGATCAATCATAGACTTCAGTCATGATGCACTCTTGTCACTGGCTCGTGAATATTCTTACTTGTTTTATTGTCTATTCGTTTACAATTATTTATTTGTTTTCAACAATATGAAAACACTTGGGCCGGCCCGGTGGCGTACTGCTACAGTGCGCCGCTTGGGAGCACGGTGGCGCTCCCGCCGAGGGTTCGGATCCCACATATAGACCGGTTCCCGCTCACTGGCTGAGCGAGGTGTGGGAGCAACGCTGAGGGTTGCGATCCCGTTGCCGGTCCCGGTCCGGTGCGGGCATGACACTGAGGGTTGCGATCCGTTGCCGGACACGAAAAAAGACAAAAAGGAAAAAAAAAAATATGAAAACACTTAATGACCCACCACTCAAAATATGAACTAGAATATTGCTTGAAAGTCCCCTTTGCCTATCCCATTATGGGGACGTCACTGTTACCTAGCATAGCCAAATATCAGACTATAGAGGAAGACCCTGACATGGGTTGTGGGACTTTTAATCTGCAGGATTCAGGGTGCTCCAGCTCCTTTCCTGATGTGATCTAAGTCCAGAGTAAAATGGCAAAGTAACATAAGCCGAGCTTTTTGCCCAGCCCTATCTTGCTAATTGATTCTTCTTAGTGGAGAGTAGCGCCAGCTTCTTTCTTGCAGTAATCAGGAGGTCAGGTTCCAAATCTAGCAGTTGTAGCTGTATGATGATGTGAATGGCAGCTTTTGCCGCGTGATGTCAATGTTCATATTTGGAGAAGCACCAGCCCATCTTGTGGCATAATCAGCATGCCAGGGTCTAAGTAAGCCTTGTGCTTGACTAAGGTAGACAATCTCACTATTTGACCAAAGCTGGTTTCCATGGAGCTTTGCAGGAAGCCAGCTCCTTTTCTGGGAGATCAACCTGGTATGGATTGGTCTTGGAAAGTTTATCTTTACTTCTCAGTTCTGTTCATCTACATCCTCTCGTACACGGGGTATTGTCAAACATTATTACCATTTTTATTATTTTTGCCATTGTGAGCCTAATATGGTATCTTATGCTGTAATTTGTATTTTTCATATATCTGTTGAAACTGAATATTTCCCTTTATTTGTATTGGCCAAATGTTTTTCCTTTACCTTGAGGTGTTTGTCTATATCTTTTAACCATTTTTATTGGTTTTTTTTGTTCTTTTCTTATGAGTTCTTTATATATTGTTATTAAAATACTTTATTAGTTCTGCATGTTGAAAATATCTTCCAGTTCATAAAATATATTTTCACTTTCTTTAATGTGTCTTCTGATTAGCAAGTGGTCTTAATTTTAATATAATTAAATTTATCAAAATTTTCACTTACATTAGCACATTTTGTATTTTAAGAAATCCCTATATTTTCCATTAAAATCTTTACTTTTGACATTTAGTTCTTTAATCCATCTGGAATTGATTTTTGTGGGGCAGGCAGAAATTCAATTTTATTTTCTCTTCCATACCTATCTAATTTGTGATGACCATTCTATTTCATCATTTATAATTTCTGAGATTTTAGTTTGGCATTCTACCTGGATTAAAATCATGCCTGATACAACATGAACTGCATCACCTCTTTCCTTAGGCAAACTGTCCCCATCGCTGTCACTTGGGTTTAGATATAGTGTTTTCCAAAATTTATATGTTTGAAACCTAATTGCTAATGAGATGGGTTTAGTAGGGGGGGCTTTTGGGAGCCATTTAGGTCATGAGGGCTCTATCAGTGCCTTTACAGAAGAGGCTCCAGAGAGCTGCCTTCCCACTTCCACCATGTGAGGACACAGTGTGAAGACACCATCTATGAATGAGGAAATGGGCCCTCACCAAACAATGAATCTGCCAGTGTCTTAACCTTGAACTTCCCAGCCTCCAAACTATGAGAAATTAATTTTTGTTGTTTATAAGCTACCCAGTTTATGTTATTCTGTTATAGAAGCCTGAATAGACTAAGGTAATTACTCTAACTGATGGGGAGAGTTCTCTCCTCATCAATGCTATATTTATTTATTTGTTTATTTATGCTTCTGAGCAAGATGGATTATACTTTGTTTCTTCTATTCTCCTTAGTGTCTGAACTATTTGCTTTGCTATAACTCATCCTTCTTAAAGAAATTCTGTCAGGATGATTTTTCTGGGACATACACCTTTGCCCCTAAAACCTACCTCCATGACTACAATCAGTGACTAAAGATGAAACTTGTGTACCTTGAGTGTCTCATGTCCCTCAGAGGAGGTTTCATCAAGGACATTCAAGGGTCTCTTTGAGAAAAGTACCATATAGATTAGAGTGTTCTACAGTGTTAGGGAAGGACACAGTGGGTCAATAGTGAAAAAGCTGCTGAGGTAGTAGTGTCTGCATGGCATATGTGTGCCCAGCAGAAGTGTGGGACAATGATCAGCAAGTTCTGTGGCCTCACTGATGGAATCCAGATCTGCTGTGGTTAGCAGTAACTAGTGGTTTCTAATGATGTTTCTCCCCTGGGATGGGTTCATTCTCAGGAACAAGTAAAAATGCTAGTTGACAAAGCTAGCATGTAGTCTTTTTTTGGTAAATTTTTGAGCCACATAAATACTGGCCATTATATATCAAAGTTCGTTCTTATCTATTTCAAAAAATGCATGTTATTGAATAGGTTGTTTGAGAAAAAGAGTTTCTCAGAAACAGAACTGAATCTCTCATTTGGTTTTAACAGACTTTGCACAACTGCCAAATAGAATTGTTCTAACACTGAGTAAAGGAGGTACTATAGAAACCTAGTAACATACTCAGAAAACAGATATTGTTTTTTCTGAGCTTCAGAAGGAAAAAACCCAATCCACACTATTATCTGCAATTTCTATTCAGCATTCCTCCATCTAGTTCTGAAAACCAACTTTACCGTTGATTCAGAGCCTGTGGTTAGACCAGAGGCCTGAACTAACACTGTTGTCCGTTATAGCCACTTCGCGATGACACACCGCCTACAAACATAGGCCGTTGCTTTTGAGCATTTCACTTGTAGATACTTGCCAGAACTCCTAGTAACATAGTGGGACACATAATTTGTCTAAGAAGTGTTTAAATAAGGAGTTGCTGAAATCTTATCTGTCAAGAATCCAGAAGCTAATCTTGTGAGCACAATTTTCTGAATGGTGGTGAAATATAGTAATCTAGTTTCATAGTTGCTGTGGATCTGAGAAAGGCCTTTTCAATTCATTTGAATTAATTGATTTCAGCTAACTTTGCTGAATATCTAACACAGAATAGTTCAATTATGCAATTGAACTAATTGAGTACATACTATATATAAGACATTATGCTGGGAGAGGTGATGAAAAGCCCGTTTTTGCTTCCTTCAATCCACTTGGGGAGACAAAAAAAACTTCTTGGTAGCAAGCAATAAAAACCTCTGTGACTACTTTAAGCAAATAGATTAAATGGCAGGATTTGAGGGGCACAAAATCAAAAGGCAGAAGGGAAGCAGGTTTAGGAATGAGAGGAGCCATGGATAAATTTATCTGTCATCTATCTATCTATAGCACACACAAACACATACACATATCAACCCAGACAGACTCATAATGCAGGAAGCTGGGACCATTCAGCAAATATCTCCAGCAGGAATCTGCATTCTGTATACTGGTGATATTGCCACACTTGCTGCTCAATCTTCTCCTGTCATGAGAATAACTGCCACTCAAAGTGCCAGAAGAGTGTGATGTCTAGTCACACACCTGCCCTGGAAAAACCAGAATTTGATCTCCCAAGCTTCCATAGTTGGAGGCAGGCATTCACAAGCCAGGAATTACCCTTCCAGCAAGGTCAGATACAACTGGAGAAGATAATTGTGACCTCAAATAGAGATACTATTAGGAAAAGAGATGATGCCGGGCATTGCCTACTGCTGGCAAGATGAACACTGTCATGCTGCACAGAGATGAAGGAGTATGAGGCCAAGAGGGAGCCACTGAATTTGGGGGTGAATTGGAAGGTCATTATTGTTGGTGATAGGTGGGGCAACAATGAATAAAGCACCCTCTAAGAACACACACAAAAAATGGAAATAAAGTGGCCACGTATGAGTTAAACTATAAAAGGAAAACTTTTGACTTGATAGGCTGGAAGTAGGCACAGTTACATAAGAGACAGAATGTTGTCTAGGCCAGTAAGACAGGACTAAAACCTGATTGAAGGCATTACCTTATCTAATGAAAGAATGTGTCATCCAGAAGGGATGTTGGCCAGCAAAGGAGCAGCAGAGAGACACAAGCCAGAGAAGAGAGTGCCCTGATTAGATGGTGTAAACACCCATTTTTCTCAGGCAGATGCATCCTTATCAAGGAAGCAGACACACTGATGTCATTAAATATTCCAGTCACCAGACTTAACTACACAAGATCCAATTCTTTGCTGACCAAGGTACCTTCTGATAAATTGGCTTCCATGTAGCTTTTCTATAGGGAGAGAATGTGCAACAAAAAGAGATAATTTAACAGTTTATATATATATAAATATACATGTACAGATTATTTTTTTTAACACAACCCAGGTTTATATACCCAAAGCAGCATGAGTCATCATCCGTAATATAATCAAACCTGAAAAAACACTAAGGCCAAGTTCCTGGAGCTGCCAGGCTGAGGGTGAGAGCCTGCATTTTATTGAGTTTACCAAACTAAATGGCAAAGTGAGAGGCCTCTTAAAAGCCAGCTAGCTAATCCTCCCTGACGGCAAAACTACTTCATTGCCTGCTTTGTCTCAAATGTCTTCAACGGGTAACTTTTGAGAGAAGAGTCTCAGTGAAGAGATGGTTGGATAAAACCAGACTGCAAGGGGTTAAAGCATGAACATGTTTTAATAATAATACTCTTTTATACTTGCATTGTGTCTTACAGGTTTAAGAGAACTTCCATTTATGTGATTTCATCTGACTATTTTGGGAGGGTAGCAACATTTCTCGACATTTCTTGTAAACAAGTTGTGTGTGGGTGGAGTTAGTGTGCATGTGCACCAATGTTTCTTTTTAGTTAATTGCTTTTACGTGTCCTTCAGTTTGCGAACGGGTCAAGCGGTCTGTGAGCTCCAGACCCTAGCCTTAGCTCTACAGCGTCCAACAATGATTATGTTTCCTCCATGTCAAAAACCACCAACTGAAAGATGAAAGCATCAACAAACCAGATATTTTGTCTACATCATGCCAAAGTATTGGTTAGACTAAATCAACTCCCTCATCCCCTTTAATTGTCTTGCTGAAGAGTAGAGGAAGCCCTAATCAACGGGAAAATCAGAAATTCAGCCTTTCTGCTTGTTGAAGCCAAGGAAATAAAATTAACCTGTTGATAGATGCTTTCACTTTTCTCCAATTTTCAACCAAATGTTGGGGCATTACAACCACAATACTACGTAAAATATGCGAATTTCCATTAGGATGCCTGGAACTCTCTAGCATCTCTAAGTTCCAATATATTAGACACACCTTTGTAATATGAATTTTCCTTAAATTCATTTTCTTCATGATTTGCACTCTATAATACACCCATTATCTTTGGGAAGAAATCTTAACCTGATGTTCAGGATCCTCACTCTACCTACCACCTCCCTGTTGTGCACTGCTCCCTCATGCTTTACATATTCTGGACCAGGGCTTTTCAGCCTTGACACTACTAACATTTTGAGCTGAGTAATTCTTTGTCATGGGGGTGGGTTTGTCCTGTGCGCTGCAGGGCTCTAAGCAGCATCCCAGGCCTCTACCCTCTTCTTTTCATGTCATGCTCTACGCCTAATGCTTTGGTTCTTCCCACTTGATAAACTTTTGGTTGGGAAGAAGGGTGGGTAATATGTTAGATTAGTTTTTTTTTTTTTCCCCTACCAACAGCCAGAAAGAAGATAGAAAGAGGAGGAGAGGCCAAATATTATGCAAGGGGGATGGGAAAGAGTGTGGACTCTAGGTGTTAATAATTTAATCCTATCATGTTAATAGGACACAAATTGCTTACTATACTTGCATATTGCTTTACACCTAATAAAATAATTTAACATACATGCCAGACTATACAAGCTGGACTCTGTCGTTTGGTCCTCCATAAAATCCTATGAGATAAGGGCCATTATCTCCATTTTACAGAGGAGAAAACTGAGGCCTACGGAGTTTCAGTCATTTGCCACAGACAGCCCATATGATAAAGAGGGGAACCATGATTCAAGGCAACACAGGCTGTGTCCAAAAGCCCCTGCTTTAAACTATGTTTATGTTTATAATGATTTAGGAGCTGTTACCCTTGAGATGGTTTGCTCCGGTTTCATCTTCCTGTTACTGAAAGATGGATCACCTGGGAGTAAAAGCCATTCCAGAATTCTCATTTTCCCTGTGTATTTCCATTCCAGGGCTTTCACTTGCCTTTAATGACTTTCTCAGGCCTTTCTACCGAGAGTGAGACCTTCCAGGGCTGAGCTCAGCCCAAACATGAAGCTTCTGGGAAAGTGTTACTAAAGTCTGTTCAGCTGTTTTTGTAGAGGGGAAAAAAAAAGATACAAAGTACCTTTTCTCTCATTCCCAAAATAACTGAGTGTTGGGCTTTCAAATTTGCATGTAGTTAGGCTTTTATGAGAAAGTCCAGAGTTAGTTGAAAAGGACCTAATTTAAGACTCTTCCTTCCTCTCTCCTCACTGAGCAGAGTGGTGTGTGTGAAGCACACTGTTTACCAGAGGATCAAGAATTTGTGACAGAAAGGGCTGAGGGTGCGCTACATATAGAGTTCGTCAGCCCTGGTGGCTTTGGGTTCTCATTTGGGCCTTTTTCCCTTCATTTTTCCCTTGCCCCTCTCCCCCACAAGGTCTTTTCCAGGTCTGCAAAACTCACTTCTTAGTGCTGAGTTGACACGAAGCACCCAACTTGGAGTTCATTCATTCATTCAAATATATTTGTTGAATTCCTAAAGTGTTAGACATGGTGCTAGACATTTTACCTACATTATTTCATTTATTTACTCCAAGAACCCTATAAGGTGGGTATCACCATAACTGATCTATATAAAAGGAACTAAAGTTATGGTCAGATTAAGTAAACTGCCATTGGACATTAATGTGAGTGTAGAAGTAAAAGTCAACCTGGGGGGTTGTCTGTTTGCAAAGCCCATGCTTTTAGCCACTCTAAATAATTCCTTCCTGGTAGCAACCAGAACTGGGAGATCTGGGTTATTGTTTATGTAATATAAAGAAGGGTGAAAGGAACTGGGGATATTGGGCCTGTCCAAAGGAACTACCAGTTATTTGGTTAACTTGATGTGTAAAAAAATAAATGGGAAGTGTGTGTTCCAGAATGGTGGAAGATACATGGAAAGAGATTTCAGTTCAAAATGTAAAAGGACTTTTTATGAGTTGAAACTCTCCAACAACTGAATGCACTTCCCTAGAAAGAAGGGAGTGCCCTATAATTTGAAGATGTCTAAGCATGGCCTGCATAATTACCTGGCAGGGCTGTTATATTATAGGGTGGATTCAGGCAGCTGATGACCAGGTAAACAGGCCAAGCTTGGTCCTTTGGGTTTGTGATTCTGTGACTTCTCAGCCTTAAAACCTGGAGTTTATATGACCTGGAATAAATTTCTTCATATATTTAGTCTCAGCTTCTCCATTTGCAAAGATTATTTCTAGCACTAATGTTATCAGACTATGTAGCTTTCAGGGCCAAAACTATGTCTATGGATGTAATTATATGTATGGGTTTATGACTATTCTAGCTTGACAGAGGATAATATAATGTTGAAATCTTGAGTTTTATCCTCAGCTTGGTTGGTTCAATCCTCAAAACCTGAGCCTGGAGTCACAGTCTTCTCTTGCTAATTTTCTCTTTTTTTCTTTTTCAGTTTACCCAGTTTATTTTATTTGGCTTCGGGAGTCACTGAGGAAGAACTTGCTCCATATACTCTTGAACTCCTGATTTGAAGATGTTCTGGTCCTTCCAGATTTTCAGTTCCATTAGAGGGCAGGATGGGCCATGTCAGGAGAGGATGGTAGCCAGAAATGGGACTGTGGCAGGGCTGTAGGTCAGAGAGAGCAATGCAGAAGGGTAGGCAGAGGCATTAGGTGACACTCTAGACAGGTAGTTGAGCAGTTTACAAACAACCCTTGTAAAGGGTTGTTGTGAGGATGACCTATGTCAGATATATGTGACATGCTCAGAGCAGTGTTCCTGGCACTTAGAAAATGGTATAAAAAAGTTATCTATTTTATTATTATTACCACTATTAACTTTTGAGTCTAGTACAGCAACTGCTCCTAGTAATTGCTCAATACTAATAAATATTTGTTAATATTTACATACATTTAGAAAAGCAGAGAAATGAATGAATAGCTCCTTCAAAAAATAGTTTTTTTAAACAATGATTAAAAGGCAAAAGTGGTGGTTGCATGTTTTGGGAATGGTAAGAGTTTTATAGAGGAAAGGGGAAAACCCTGTAAAACCCAACATTCTGTTCATATTATGCCATTATTGTGAACTGTCAGCCCAGATTTTTCACTGTGATTCTTTTTATGGTGAAACTTTTGGAAATTAGAGGGTCTATGGAAAATGTGATTATGAGATGAGTATTTATCATTACTATGGGCTCTGCCAATTTCTAAGCCTGAATGAATTTTTGTTTGAGCCAAACAGTTAAAGATTGTTCTATTTCTAAAGTTTTTCAAGTGACCAAAATGCCTTTAATTTAGAAAACAAATGTGCTTATTCATTCCTAGCTAAATATATGCACATATTAGCATTCACTGGGCCAGATTGTTTGCTTTCATATTGAAGAGGGTGCAGTTTGAGTCTTTTCTGGGTGTGTGTTGGAGGGTCCACCGCATCCTATCCTGAGTCCTCATTTGGCTGAGCCAGGGCCTCTTCCTTTGCAGCCCAGGTAGAGGTTGCATGGTAGGAAGCAGGCAAGCTAGAGAATTTCCAAGCTGCCTTTTCACTTCAGGAAGTCTTCAAAGCTACATGCAAACATCCCCAGTTATTTTCAGTGAAGCCCACTTACATCAGAGCTGAAACAGGGCTTGGATCTGCTCAATCCACCAGCCCTGACAAGCTCATGACCTGGAAACTACAGAGTCCTACAACTTGGGGCAGTTGTAGGCAAGAAATCACACAGTGAGAGTCTGGGGTTACACGCGGAGGTTCATATTGTCACCCTAATGCCTTCCATATTGAGATCACTTAGAGATTGTCAACAGTTAGGTCTGGCCTTCAGTCTTACAGGCCTAAAAACCGGACTTTGTCAGCACCCAAGACCTAATATGTAGTTAGTTGCTAAATAAATATTAGAAATTAATGTTCTTATTCTCTCTCACTTGGTAGCCTATTGCCAAGTTTTGAAACTTCTCTCAGTACATTTGACTGTATACTAAATTCGCAAGTTTCCTTCATGTGTATTTTCCCCATACTTGAGGTATTAAGCAAAGTCACTGTTAACATTTGGCAGTGAAGGGTAAGTACGTTTTCTAACTGTTATTTCCTGCTGCAACATGCATTCTCCTGGCCCAAATAAGGACTGGGTATTTGTGGTATAAACACACGCATAGGAGTTTCTCTTATACAAATGGAAAGAAACACATCTTTGGCTTCTGAGAAAAATGGGGAGGTCAAGACTGGTTGAATGGAAACACAGAGAATGTCTACAGCTTATTTGAAACACAATCTTTTTTATTTCAACTGAAAAACACACAAGGTATCCCTTTCTTTAAAGAGGGTCCTCAATGAGCCACACATTGCCAGATTGTGAGAGAAAAGCAACACTTTCTTCTTAGCATTATAGTAAACCCTTTCCAAAGAGTGGCTTGTCAGATCCTCACGAGAACTCTGCAAGGTATGAGTTATAATTCCGCACAATATGGCAAAGGAAACCGAGGCTCCAAGGTGGTACACGATTTGTTTAGATTCCCCACTAATACGTTGCAGAGGCACAATGTGAATCAGGTCTGCCTCTACTTCCCATGCTCCTAACAGCCAATTGTACTGCCTGGAGGCAAAGAGGGAAAGAGAGCAAAGGAAGAGAGAACAGGACAGGAGAGAGAGAGAGAGCTTGGCAGAGGAAAGAGGGAGAACGGAACTGGGGAAGGAGAAAACTGACATTTGAAGTGTAGGCAAAAAAATAACTTACAGCAAAGTGAACCCACTAGGTTTTCTGCTTTTTATAATTTAATCTGTAGTAGAATCTTGTGGAAAATGTTAGTGGTTGACTCAGTGGCGCTGGCAGCAAAGCATACATCTTGAAAGCTGAGCGGAGCACGCGCATTTGCTTGGTCTTGGGATGGGAGCTGGGCAAAGATTAAAGCAAGAGAAGACATTCAGGAAACACATTTCTTTAACTGCCTGCAGGAGGAAACTTTTCACAACTGGAAAATGCAAGCCACTACTGCCAAACCCAGAGCATGGAGACTCTACCTCATTAATCATAGCTGTCAGGTTCCTTTCCGTAAACAGCAAGCTGTTGACATACAAAATATCTTCTGTTTTTCATGGAAAAGCAAAAGGGAGAGATGGTGAAATATACAAGCCATCAAAGTAAATGCTTGCTAGAGTCAAAATAGAGTGCTTCATGCCCTTACCAATACAAGGGAATGAAAAATTCTGAAGTCATGGGAAATCCGTAAGAGAACGTTTTTATATTTAGATATAGCTTACGTAAATAAGCTCTTGTGAATAAAAATGTAGGATAAATAGAGATGCAGTGACGATGCTTGAGATCGTTGATAAAGGGAAGATGACTAAACTTTAGTGCAATCACAGTTGGTTTTGTGCAATAGCCAAACATGTGAGGCATGTTGCCTGCGGTTGAGTGCAAATTTCCACCAGTCTATTGTAGCCTACCAAATAGGGTAAACAGAGCTTGGGCTGGTGGGGCAGAATTAAGGTTTAGAGTCAGAGTCAGCTGGGGTCCATATATTACCTCATATAGTTGGGAAGAGCAGCTAAATCCCATTCATGCATATCCAGATGACTTGAGAGGGGGGCGGGAAATGTGGCCAAGAATCAGAGAGAGGCGATGCTGACATCAAATCCAAAGGGGCAGGATGAAAAGGGGTAGAACCAAGCATTGGGAAACTGGATCAATGCAGAAGCAGTTTGGGAAGAATGACAAACATTTTTCTGGAACACATTTCTACTGGATGAAGACCAGTTCCTGTCTCTTTTGCCACTATCACCTTAGACCTGTAATTGGCATCACCCAGCAGCCACCTGACCAAGGGGCCTTCCTGGTTCCACTCTTACTGCCCTACAGACTAATCTCCTTCCATTGTGGTCTTTTTGTGCAAATCAGACCATACCACTCTTCTTCTTGGACCTCCAGTGCCTTCCCTTTGAAATTAGAGTAATATCCCAATTTCATATGATGGCCATCCAATTCCCCTTTTACCTAGCCCCAGTTCTCCTCTCAAGTTTTTTTTTCTTCACTCTTTTTCTGATTTACTCTGCTATAGTCTCACTAGCTTTTTTTCCCTCTTTCTTTTTCCCCCTTTTCTCAAGTATATAAACTTGTCGTTGCCTGAAAGACTTTTGTACTTTCTGTTCTTTCACCAGGAACACTCTTTCCTCTGACATTTACATTCTTGGCTTCTACTCAAGATTTAAGGCTCAGTTCAAATATCTCTACTTACTCAGAGAGGTCTTTTTAAATCATCCTATCTAAAACAGTACATAGCACTGCCTAACATCACACATTTTTAGTTTGTCAGTCCTACATGGACAAGGAATCTTCAGGTCTGGATTCAGCAAACACTGACAGAATAACTCTCTAGCTGTGAACATTGGGCTACCACCTGCCAAATGGTAAATATGATAAAGTGTCCTTGCCACTTCAGCATCTATAAAAATTTACTGTGGTCAATGTGATAATATATGTGAAAGTGTTCAGAAAATGTAAGACTCAGCAACAAGCCAGTTGCTCTTAGGCAAAGAATTGCAGAGTGACACATGCAGGTGTAAGGAATTTATATTTTGCTCAACATAAAATCAAGCAGAGAAAAAAAAAATTTCTTTGAGAGAAAGATATTTTTTTATGTTAAAGAAATAATATAAGCAAAATATTCATTTCACAGGCCATTTATTATAGATCCTAGAATAGAATGGAAATTAACAAATCGTGTGTCCAATCTCTTGCCTTTAGCAAAGTACCATTTAGTGGTTAGAGAAGTTTAGGTCAGACTACCTGTGTTTGGATGTTGACTCCACTCTTTTCTAGTTTCAAAACTTAGGCAAGTCACTTAACCTCTTTCTATCTCAGTTTCCTCATCTGAAAAATTTTAAAAATATAATACCTACCTAAAATATAATTTTGAGAAAATTATATAAGATAATATATGGAAAACATTTTGAGCAGTGCCCGTTCAATAAATACTGGCTATTATTATCTCCCTTTTGCAAACAAATGACTTACTTACAAAACATTTAAGGGACTCATTCAAAGTTGCAAGGCTTATATACTGTGTGGCAAGATATAGAATCCAAAACTTCTGCCTCCTAAAGCATTAGTGGTAGATCTAAGAATTTTTTAAAGTTTCATGCAGTTAAACATATTTAACAAGTAAAATAGACATCGATGACAAAACAGTGTGTTCATTACCATTTCATTTTTTCCAAAGAAAAAAATGTATACATAGATATGCATGAAAAGTACTGAAAGAATGTATGCCAAAATGCAAGTAGTCGGTATATGGCAGAAACAGTTTAACAATATAAATAATTTTGTCTTCCTTGTGCTTACTGTGCTTTCTATGTCATTAGTATTCAGCAGAAGTAGCTTTTGTAATCAGAAACAAAATTCTATTAAAAAGGCAAAATAACAGCAACATTAACAGTGACAATAAAACCCCTACATCTCTTGAATATGTGATTATGCCAAATCCTTATTTTATTTACCTTGTGCTATGGTTTATTTGTCCCCTCTGAAACTCATGTTGAAATTTAATTGCCATTGTAACAGTATTAATAAGTAATGCCCTTTGGAGGTGATTAGGCCATGAGGGCTGCACTCTTGTGGGTGTGATTGGTACCTGGTGGCATTATATAAGGGCGATTTCTGCCCCCTCTTGCTCTCTCTCACCCTCTTGCCTTCTAACTGTGATGAAACAGCAAGAAGACCCTCACCACACGTCAGCACCTTGATCTTGGACTTTCCAGCCTCAAGAACTGTGAACCAATAAATTTTTGTTTATTAGAAATTACCCAGGCTGGGGGTAGCGGGGGAGTCATGGCCACAGGGTGTGAGGGAAATGCTCTAAAACCGCTTGTGGCGACGGTGGCACAACTGTGAATGTACTAAAAGCCACTGAATTATACACTTTAAAAACAAAACACAAAGCTTTCCTCGAGACCTCTTTTTGTAAAAGAGAGGGGAGGGGTGCTGGGTGCACTCCCGTGCCCCGGGACAGGTGAGGGGCAGGTGTCAGGACTCCAGCACTGGACCCCACCCCCACCTCCCTGCTCTCCTGGTGGCTGCTCCCGGTGCTGACGACCAGCAGCCACAGCAGGGGACACAGAAGGCACTTTTGCTCAGATGCCGAAAAGCCCCTTGTTTGTCACACAGGCGAGGTGGAAGTCACACGTCCCCAGCATGTTGTGTTATCTGACTTGATCGCTGTGTTTGGTCGGTTTGTGTCCCGCTGTCAGACATGAGGTTCTAAAAGTCCAATCTGGTGCACTTATTTCTGAGAAGGAAATTCCAGAAAGTTGCTCAGGACACTTTCCCTCTAGAGAGCACTGCCTGTCACGACAGGCCTGCATCAAAGGCATCACCACACACGCGCGGGCTTGTCACTGTGGCTGACACAGCTCCTGTCCCTCTATTCCTCCCTCCCAGCCATCCTCCCCATCCCCTCCTTCACCAAGGCCTCTCCAGCCCCGCCTCGTCCCCTCCAGCCCCGCCTCGTCCCCTCCAGCCATCTTCCCCGTCCCCTCCAGCCCCGCCTCGTCCTGCTCTCCTGGGTCTCAGGATGCACGAGATGCAATTCCAGGGCCGGGGCTCTCACCCCCAATGCGGTACGGGGACACGGGTGCTCACCTGCCACCCCCAGTGTCCCTCGCTGCTGGCTCAGGGCTTCCCTTGCTCCCGGCTGCTCCTGCCTGCACGAGGTAACCCGGCCAAACCTCTTTTGGGCATGATTCCAACACAATCACCGTAATTCTTCCAGCTCCCAGGGTGGACCAACGTTGCTTGATTAAATGTATCCATTTAAAGGAAAAGCCGCGTTCACGTTCAGGGTTGCAAGCCCGTTGCAGTTGGACAACTGCTCGTCTTTCTATTTGATTTGATTTATTCCGCTGCCCATCTCCCATCGTAAGGTCTCTTCTCCAGTTAATTTAGCATCTACACGAAACATGTCTGTCTCGTCAGACCCAAAGACGCCGGGTTCTCGTAGTGTCCAGGAGTCAAACTTCCCCCTTTCTCTCCCTGGGAAGACAGCACCCCTGCTACTTTAACTCTGGAAAGATGAGGAAAACAAAATAAAACACAAAGGAGTAAATAAAGGCCTGTTTTCTGCATGGGCCTTGAGGGAAGTTGTCCTAAATTCATCAAACCCACGTTTAGTTCAGCTCTGGGTCAGGCCCTCTGCAGGGACCGTCACTGACCGGCCCCTGGGATCATTCAGGGAATCGTCCCAGGAAAGACAGTCAGGGGGAGGAGGGGGAGCAGGAGGGAGAGGAAGAGGAGGAAGAGGAATGTCCACCCTGGTGGCATCCTCCCTGCACGGTCACAGCAGCCCTGTCCACCTGGTGGCATCCTCCTTGCAAGGTCACAGCTGACATGTGACCCCTGGAGGGTGTGTGCTGTCCCTCCCCCTCCCTGGGATGTCCCACCATCTTGAAGGTGCGTGGACAACAGCCCTGCACTGGGCGCTGTCCTGGTTACGTTTTCTACATAATCCCCAACTTCTCAGTTTCCCAGATGGGAACACAGAGAAAACAAATGTTGCTCCCTAGCTGCCCCCTGCTCGACCCCAGTGCAGTGGCTCGTAATCATGGGGCGGTGGGGACAGTGCTGTCTCTATGAGACACATGAGGGAACCCAGTGCATTCCACTCCAAAACATGCCTCTTTGACATGACTACATTTAAGCTGGCGGCACCGGGGAGCGGCCATCATGGGAAACTGTCTGAGCCACCGTGTCACCCGGCAGGCCATAAAACTCCGTGGGGGCTTCTGCCCTCCCTCCGTTCACCCGCAGGCAGGACGTGGGTCCCCTTTGCTGGGGACAGCTCCTCAGCACAGATGCTCCCCAGGACAGAGCAAGCTGACAGCAGATTGTCCCCCCTTCCCATAGTTTTCCCACTGTGGCGAGCCTGACACCACGGTGCCTTTCTCTGCCACCTCTGAACGCCCGGCTCCTTGTTCAATATGCTCCACCAGGTGGGCCCTGAGCCACCGTCTTGGGAGCTGCTCTTGAATTTGGACAAATGTTATCTCTATCCCTGACATTATTTTTTCCTTAATTTCTTCATACAGTAAAGAAGGAAACCCTTTAAGTGATCATGTACCTTCTTCCCACACCCAAGTCTAGAAGGCAGCTCAACACAGGTTCCTGAGTGAGGAAAAGAAATTATAAATGATTTTAAGCATCTTCCATCTGTTTTTTTTTTTTTTTTGTCCTTTTTGAGACTGGCCGCACCGCTCAGCCAGTGAGCGCTCTGAGCGCACCGGTCATCCCTATATAGGATCCAAACCCGTGGCGGGAGTGCTGCTGCGCTCCCAGCGCCACACTCTCCCGAGTGTACCACGGGCTCGGCCCCATCTGTTCTTTCTTTTTTAAAAAATTAAGCAATAAGATAGTTAAGCAAAAGTTTAGGTCTCAGGCCACGCTCTCATCTCTCACTATCCTTGAAAAAAGAGCATTGTGGGACAGTCCTGTACTTAAATCTAAGAGGCCTGGGGCAGTTACAACTATCTGATAGTAAGTCACTTATCTTTCTTGGACCTAAGTTTCCATGACTATAATACAAGGATATTAGACACTCATAGCAGTAGAAAACTATTCTCCTCATATATGGGAGAGAAAAAATGGCTCTCTGTTTCATAGAAGAATATGAACATTTATTTATTTTCCTGTGTGTGTGTGTGTGTGTGTGTGTGTGTGTGTGTGTGTATGTGAAAGAAAAGCATATTTAAGGTAAGGGTGAGAATTGGCCAGGGAAAGATATGCAATAAGGTACATTTACACCTTTCTAAGCCATAAATTAAATAACACAGATCTCGATTCAAATTGTTAACCACCAATGCAGTTCCTATAAACTCAGAATATAACACTCCCTCTGGATGATAAGGACATATAAGGTGTGAGCCTTGTCATAAACTTTTCCAGTTGAGTCTATGGGAAAAATTGAAGAAAATTGGAGTTTTTAAGTAAATGAGCAGAGATCAAATTTAAAGTTCTGGCACAGGCTAGACTTTTTTTTTTTTTTCTTGTGAGGATGGTAAGGGTGGCCAGGGAGGGGAGGATTGCTATATGTGTAGCTCTGCCTCCTTTATCATATACTCCAAGTAAACTGGCTTAAACCCTATCCTTCTCTCTCCTTTTGCACTGGCCCCTCTCTGAAATATAAAAGTTACAGATGTCAATTAAAAAATGAGCCAGTATTATATGAAAACATATTTATTGGCTGAATAATAAAACTTAGCTAAGGGTTTATTAGAATTAGGATTCCCCCCTCCTTGAAGTACAAATTTCCAGTAAGCAAACAGAAGCAAAATCCCCAAATGAGAAAGAATACATTGGTAATCTAAATCACAGGCATTTGGGGGTGTGTTTAAACAATCTATCTACTTCTCTGTAATTGACTGGCGCAGTGATGACAAAGCATAGACATACAGAGAGAGACATTGCAAATCAGCATATAGACACGAGTGTGCAACCACCTCAAAGCTCAGATTTCTTTAATGCAGCCACATTAACTTACACACACCCACAGGGGCATCTCAGAAATTTCCTTGCAAAGGATGACTTGCAGAGAGTTTCTTGACAATACTCTTACAAAAAACAAAAACAAAAACGACTTGCCGATCCTGGTTAATAAATAAGAGAGAAAAAGAGAAGAAGAAACAAGCAGCTTCCATGGCTGGCAGGCATGCGTAGCAGCACGCTGGACCTCATTTGAAAAACAGGCAACTCTGACAGCTTTCAGAGCCCAAGAGAGAATGCGGAAGGCGGAAAGGAGCAATGCATCATGCTCTTTGGGTATTTTCACATAATCTCCAGGATGGGGAAGTTTAACCGGTCCCTACTGCATAAACTGTGTCTTTTTAGATGTGACCGACACAGATATCTCTGCAGAGTTATAAAGCTCTATAGGAAAGGCACGAGACATAACTTTAAATGTTCTTTCCAGGTGATAAATCAAAAACAATCACATAAATAATGTACAAAAACAAATCTAAAAAAACATAACACTCAACTGTCAACTTTTTCTTTCTTTTAAAGAATGACCTCAGTTTCATTCTCAAAGTGCAAATCTGGATGTAAAAAATAACAGGTATAAGTGAAATTAGCCCTGACTTCTGTCCCCCATCCTCCCCAACAGGGCTGATCTGATTCCCTCTCCCTGGCATTTGTGCCTTTCCACCTATATTTTAAGATAATCGTTTTTCAGCCGTCCT
Organism: Galeopterus variegatus; assembly: GCF_000696425.1. Taxonomy (NCBI): domain Eukaryota; kingdom Metazoa; phylum Chordata; class Mammalia; order Dermoptera; family Cynocephalidae; genus Galeopterus; species Galeopterus variegatus. The sequence continues at coordinate 54,664 of NW_007731760.1, read as the reverse complement.
AGCCGGGTCCCGTGGCTCCTAATGGTGAGAGCCAGCAGCTCGTATTTGTCCCTGAGCCCCACAGAGATGTCCAGCGTTTCCTTCAGCAGGGATCTGGTGTGGACCAGCATCCCCAGGAAGTCCTCGTTGAGCCTGCTCTCCTGGCGGCTGTCCTGCTCCTGGCCCTGCTTGAACTTGCTTTCCAGCTCAGTGAGGGATTTGTCCGAGTTGGAGTAGGCGTCCCCTATCTGGTGGCTTTCCCGCCGCAGGTACTTGCCGTAGCTCTCCTCCCCGTCCAGGTCATAGGAGATGCTCTTGCTGATGCCCTCCAGGACGCGCCCAGCATCCTCTACCTGGCGGCCCAGCACGGTGAACTCCTCCCGCAGGGTGAGGCTCAGCAGGCTGCTGGCCTGGCTCCCCTCCCCCGGGGAGCAGCGCCGGTGGTCACTCACCCTGAAGAGCAGCTGACACTTCTCGGGGTCATCGTTCTCCTCATAGTCCCCATCGGGCACGAAGTAGTGGTGCAGAGTCCCATTGGACATCTCCGGGTAGAGAGGGCCATCGAAGTAGCCCTGGCACAGGTGGCAGAAGAAACCCATCCAGAGGAACTTGAGGAACACCATTCTGGATATTCAGGATGACCAGGGACCCCAGGAGAAGACTCTTCGCCCAGGCACAAGTAAAGGGGACCCCTTGGGAGTCAAGGCCTCCTTGAGTCGGCGTCCGCCTGGGCCCCAGCCGGCTTGCTGCACCCTGGCCGCCCCTCCCCAGCAGGCTTCATGTGGCTGTGCGCACCAGCGCCCGGGCAGCACGGCTCGCAGCAGCGCGGGTGCACCCTGCGCTCCTCTGCGGCTGGAACTCGGCCGGCTCGTTCCCAGCCGATCACAGGGCGCAGGGGGGAACCCCTCCTCCAGGGCTCTGGCAAGACGCTGGCTCTGCTGCCCGATCTCAGAGTTCCCCCTTGCTCCTGGGAGATGGAGCATGTAGCTGCACAGAAAGGCTCTTGCCCTCTGATATTATTTCGACTCCTGGACTGGGTGGGAATGCGGAGCTTTTCCTTTGGCTAAATATATCCCGAGGATCTCTCTGCTCTCAAATTACAGCTGGTTTCGTCACTTGGAAGCCAGGGAACAAGTTTGGAAAGAAACCTCTCACCAGGTCTCTGTTATTAAAGGTACAGGGTCTCTTTTTAAAGTCTGAAAGGAGAGACCCTGTAAACTAGAATTTAGCTTGAAGGAGGAAATGGGAAAAGGACAAATAGAATTTCCCCAACAAAAAGCCTGGCTTGCTATTAACATATTGGGGGTGGGGGGGAAGGGTGATTGCCTTAAAGAAAACCCATTTCATATTTAAAAATAAATATTAGGTTGGATTTGTTGAGTATGTCTATTTTTATCTTTAAAATGTTTGTGACTTTGAAGGCAAATTTGAAGTGTAGGAAATGGCAGTTCTGTTTGGAAATGGTTGGCTAATTAAACTTCATAAAACCAATACTTTTGAAGCAATAACGATATAGCAAATTGAATATTTGCCTGGTTGCTAGCGTGTATAAGCACAAAAGCTGAAAAAAGGAATTTTGCCAGCTTAATAAATGAAAGGACACTGAGATCATTGTTTAATTTTATGAAAAGCCATCCACACTGAACTCCTACATTGAATCTTTAACCTAATGCCTTTGCAACTGTTGCCTCTTTAGGGATATTTAAAAGCTTTTAAAGAATATAGGGCTGGTACTGTTATCCGCATTTTCAAATGGAGAAGTGAGGGGGCAGAATGTTAAGCAAATTGTTTATAGTTACACACTTAGGTCGTAGTTGAGCCAGAGCTCATTAAGTCATAGGGTCTTTTAATTTAATGTGGGGGAAAAAAATGTTTTTCACCAGGACATTTTAGTTTCTCATTAATGAATTGATTGCCAAATAGCCACCCTACACAGGCCATTCATTTGTTCAATGAATATTTCTTGTGCATTTACTATGTGCCAGAGTCTGTTTTAGGTACTGGGAATACATCACTGAACAAAAGGACATACAAGTCCTGGAGCTTACATTTTGGGAAATGAAGAGAGAGTTAAATTAATATAAATAAATAAAGATATATTGCATGTTGCACAGCGATAGGGTTGTGGAGAAAAGAAAACAAGAAAGGGGTGGGAAAGCAGAAACAGGCAGCACTCTTATGTCTATGGATATTTTTTCTTTCTGCCTTGAAATGTAACCGAAACATTCATTTTGATTTGCCAGTGTTTTATACCTATCTCCCTCCCCAGGTCATAAGGGATTGGTTTTATTCAGAGCCACAGTGACACATAGTTCTGGTACTGTCATACTTGTCATCACTTTCAAGGACATAAGCAACCCCAGACTCCTGGAGAGACAATGACAATTCTGGTTTAGTAACTGGATATTTTGTCAATGTGGTATCATATGCTTAGATTTTTTGAGGCATGTTGACTGCACATTTTGGTTCTTATCCAGATAGTTAGCATCATAAAAACATAGAGGAAAGGAGTTTATGCCAACTAAGACCAAGGCTTATTTCACTCTATCCCAGCAGAAAACTACAACCTCCTCCAGTTGCTAGACTGGACTGTTGAACTATTGAGCTACATTGCTTCATTCCTTTTTCCCCGGGACACTCACAAATGACAACAGATGGATTCAAATTGGCTACTTGGCCAAAGAAGAGAAGAGGAATTTACTCTGATTCACTCTACCTCTTGCACAATTCCTCCTGACTTAACCAATTCAATTAAGCAAATCTATATTAAGCACTTACAACTTGCTCCCTACTTTCAGGGTGCTGTGTTAAGTTGCTACAGACAAAGATGTACAACAAAAAACTTCAGACTTCAAAGAGCTTGCTCTCTGGTTGGAGAGTCAGGCATATAGACACACAAAGTTATAATAAGAAGGAAGAAGGGCTGAGAGTATTTATTTTCTTCCTGCAATTACCTCTTCTAAAGATATAGACTTCATTCATGTAATGTATCAGAAAGGAATCATTTTCATGCAAGTGAGTAAAAGTCCACTTAAGTCTAACTAAAGGCTAAGGAAAATTCATTGACTCACAGAAACTCTAAGATTAGATTTTCAGACAAGGCCTGATCCAGAATCTAGTTTTTCTTCTCACCAGTTTTTGGTTATACTTTCTTAGCTTATACGCATTCTTGAGCATTCTCTTTCATTTGTAGTTACAAGATGATTACCAGTGTCTTCTGGTGCTATATGCTCCCTTGTTTATTATACCCAGCCAGAATGACAGGTTGAATTTCCTGTAGCTCAAATTCAGGTCTCTCACATCAACCTTAGTGGCAAGAATTGGCCTGATTTGGGTCATGAATGCACCCTCAAACCAAGCTTACTGGAGTCAGATATTTGGGAATAGCCATCCGGCTTAAGACAATAAGGGCTCGGTCCTGCAGCTGAAGGCAAGGTACCATGCAGACTACAGGGCTTGGTAATTTAGGGTACTGTGTTAGAAAGGAATTGTATAAGAGCAGATTCTGGGGAATACTGTGAATATTCCCCCTACCCCAAACTTCATTAACCACATTTGAACGACACTGCCACCCTTTTGGAGTAGTATGCTAGCAAGTGTTTAGCAGCTGGCTGTATGGGGGAAATGCCCTCATTTGTAGTATTTGCTGATTTTCACGGTGTAAATATACTCGCCACGTTCAACATCACTGAACACAAAGTTGGTAAACATGCAAAGTAGCACACAATTATGTAGCATTCCTATTATACCAATACATTTAGATGAAAATAATCCTGAGAGAATGGAAAATAGTAAAAGTCTAGAAAACTAATTAAGAAGTGATGAATTTTGCATATATATTCCCTTTATTTTAATATAGTTTATTTAATTATAAACTTAAATGGTTTAATTTTTAATAGCTATGTTTAACAACAAACTTACAAAATTCCTGAAAAACTAACCATCAGCTCTCATGAGCAAGCTGGCTCCAGCACACCATGGCCTTTTTTTTTTTTTCTTCCAGTTTTTAAAAATTGATTATACATATTTATGGAATAGAGTTATATGTTAGTATATGTGTACAATGTGTAATGATCAAATCAGAGCAGTTAGCAAATTCATCATTGCAAAAATTTACCATTTCTTTGTGATGAGAACATTTGACCTTCTTATGTTTAGCTACGGAACATATAATAAATTATTACTATAGATGCCTAGGACTTCTATACACCAGTAGAACTTATTTTTCCTATTTAGCTGTAATTTTGTATCCATTGATAAACCTCTCCCTCTCTCTCCTCTCCTTCCTAGCTTCTAGTAACCACAATTGTACTCTTTATTTCTAAAAGATCAACATTACTTTTTTAGCTCCCACATATGATTGAGAACAAGTATTTATCTTCCTCTGTTTGACTTATTTTACTTAACATGACATCTTCCAGGCTTATCCATGTTGCTGCAAATGACAGTATTTCATTCTTTTTTATGGCTTAGTAGTATTCCATTGTGTATATATGCCACGTTTTCTTTATCCAGGTGTTGACGAACACCTACGCTGATTCTATGTCTTAGCTAGTGTGAATAGTGCTTCAATAAACATGGGGGTGCAGATATCTCTTTGGTATGCTAATTCTCTCTTCTGGGTAAATACCCAGCTGTGGGATTGCTGGATCATATAGTAGTTCTATTGTTAGTTTTTTGAGGAACTTCTGTACTCTTTTCCATTATGGTAGTATTAATTTACATTCCCACCAACAATGTATAAGAATTCCCTTTTCTCCACATCTGAGCTAGCATTTGTTATTTTTTGTCTTTTTGATAATAGCCGTTCTAACTGGGTTGAGATGGTATATCACTGTGGTTTTGATTTGCATTTCCTTGATGATTAGTGATGTTCAGCATTTTTCTATACCTGCTGGCCATTTGTATGTCTTCTTTTGAGAAATGTCTATTTAGGTCATTTGCCCTTTTTTTTTTTGTCTTTTTTCGTGTCCGGCAACGGGATCGCAACCCTCGGTGTTGCTCCCACACCTCACTCAGCCAGTGAGCGGGAACCGGTCTGTATGTGGGATCCGAACCCTCGGCGGGAGCGCCACCGCGCTCCCAAGCGGCGCACTGTAGCAGTGCGCCCCCCGGCCGGCCCCCCTTTGCCCCTTTTTTTATTTGGTTTTTTTTTTTTTTTTTTGGTGTACAAGTTGTTTAAATTCTTTCTGTATTCTGGATAGTAATTCCTTGTTGGATGAATAGTTTACAAATATTTTCTCCTGTTCTGCTGGTTGCCTCTTCACTTTGTTAATTGTTTCTTTTGCTGTACAGAAGCTTTTTAGTTTGATATAATCCCATTTGTCTATTTATCTTTTATTGCCTGTGCTTTAGAATCTTCTCCAGAAGTCTGTGTTATTTATTTGTTATGTTAACTCAGTGAAATGGTTATTATTATTTACTATAAGAACACTGGTTAGGTGCAGGGGAATTGTCAACTACTAACAAATAGAAGAACTATTGACAAATATAACCACAAACAAACAAAACACTTCCTATCAAATATAGGTAATAAAACACACTTATGAAAAAAAATGAGAATGCTTACAAGAAAATAAGCATAGTGTGGGAAGGGAGTCTGACCAGTTCTCACAATCATTTTTTTATTAGTCAGAATATGCTATGTTCTGCAGTGGTAACAAACATCATGAAAATGCTAACAAATTCAAGTGCACTCCAGATCAAGGTGACTAAGCAACTCTCCATTATATGACACCTCTGCTGTAATATCTTCAATATGAACAAGACCTCCTTGGTTGATGCGGCAGGGGAAGAGGGCTCTGGAGAGTCTTGTGCTACACTTAGATGCATTGGCTCAGAAGTGACACATGACACTTTTGCACAAAGCACACTGGCCAGTGACATGGTCCTGCCTCAGTGCAAAGGGAGGGGGAGTTTTATGCTTTCATGTACCCAGAAGGAGAGGAAAACCAGATGTGGACGGGCACTAGGTATCTCTATCATACTTTCCAACAGGAAAAATACCTGTTAGAATTGTTCCAGAACTGGCAAACCAGAAATGAGTATGTAAGCTGTAAAATATATTCTACAATGAGACAAATATTTCATATTTTCAGTCAGGATGGAAAATACGAGCAAAGAAAAAGACTGTAAGTGCTTACTTTATTCTCACTATCAGATTCAATGGGTCATCCTTTCCACCCATTTCACTACAAACACAATACATACCAATCATAGAGGAGAGGTGCTGGGGGAGTCAGAGAAGCAGAAGTAGGAATTAGAGCCTGTAGGAAGAGAAGGAGGTTGAGGGGATGGGGTTTCCAAGAAGCTAGAAGGGGAGAAACATTCCATAAGGTAAGAGGACCTACGTCAGCTTGCTGAAGAGGATTTGGGGGACACAGGTACTACATGTAGGTGGGAAGAAAAAAAGAGAGAGGGCATAGTTAAATCCTCAACAAGGAGATGCAATCAATGAAGACAAGAGCAGTTCATTTAGAAGAGGAGAATTCTACGAAGACATTGGGTCTTGCTCCAGAGGATCAGTGTCTGTTTGTACAGTACCGCACCATGCTCAGTTAAGCTTATGAGAACATACATTAAACATATCTGAGCCCTTTGGGAGGACTTTTATCCCCCTCTTGAATGACTTCTTCTGCACATAGACTAAAATTCAATCTACTTAGCTGGCCTTGAACTGTCTAGTTCCAGTCTCTAAGTTTCTACCTTCTGGCACTCCCAACTTTGTTTACTATGCTCAAGCGATACAAGTTTCCTTAGAAAATTATATCTCATCCCAGTGTCTTCACTCATGCTGTTTCTCTGCCTGGAACTCTTTTTCTCAACTTGTTTCCTGGCTAACGCCTAGTCATCTCTCATGTCTTAACTGTAATGTCATTTTCTCTGAAAGACCTTCCTTGATTTCTGGATATTAATTAGTTTTCCCCATAATTTCCTTTTATACCACTGTGTTCTTTTCCTCAAGGCACTCTCCATTCTTTATAATTATACACTACCTTAATTTATGTATTTATTTCTTCTTGGTTTTTCTCTCCAGCTTGACTTAAATTACATGAAGATAAGAACTCTGTTCACTGACATAGCGACTAGATCATAAGAGGTGCTCGGTGATTATAGGTTAACACCCTAGGTTAAGTGGATCACTTTCTACTATGTTTTAACTAGATGCTTCTGTAGTTAGTGTTTCAATGGCATTCTTTCTTTGTTCTTTTATAGTATGTATTGCATCATATTGGATTATTTGCTAACTTGTCTAAAAGTGTATGCTTTCTTTATCTTTATATTCCTTGTGATTAGCACAGAGCCAAACATTTAGCAAGGGCCAAATGTCTGTTAGTTGTTGTGATAGCTAAACTGTAGAATTTAAGGAATTCTATTATTTAATAATGGTCAGATCATCTGTCTAAGTACATGTTTTTTTCTGGCCAACAGTCAGCCAGTTATGGTCTCACACTGAATCTGGATGATCCTGGCAGGAAAGAAGGGAATGAGCCCTGTGAATTCCAATATTCAGAACATTCAGAAGGGAATATCACTCAGAGGGGAGACTTTTGACCCATCCTCAGTAAACTCCGCAGCAGTCTGTACATATGGGCATAGAACATTCTGGTCTGTACACTGCAGAAGTATCAGACCACCCTGCAGAGTAATTTGCTATTTGTCAGGTAAAAATTTTCACTTTGCTGCTGTCAAAAGTGCACATCCTAGTTTATGATCCAGCCAGGTTTGGTGAAAAATCAGATTTTGTTTGTTTTCCTATTGTGAGCAATATTTTATTTTTCCTTGTATTAGTCTGTTGGGGTTGCTTTAACAGAATACCATAGACCGGCTGGCTTATAAACGAAATAAATTTATTTCTCACATTTCTGGAGGCTGGGAAGTTCAAGATCAAGGTGCCAACAGATTTGTTATCTTCTGTGGGCTCAATTCCTAGCTCACAGATGGTGATCTTATCACTGCATCCTTACATGGTGGAAGAGATAAGGTGAGGGCTTCACCTTCACGAGCTAAACACCTCCCCCAAATCCCCCCTCCAAATACCATCACACTGGGGGCTAAGTTTCAACATATGAATTTTGGGTAGACACAAACACTCAGCCTCTTACACGCCTCATCATTATAATTCTCAGGTTCAAAAGAATTCGGGAAATGAGAAGAGACAGATCAAGACAGAGAGGGAGAATATACCATTCTCACTTCAATTCTGGAAGAACTTTGTTTAGCAACCATAAAAGGACTGAAGGAGGAATAGATGCATCTATATACTTTGTTGGGGAGCAGTCAGAAGTGGGGTACAAAGAGTCTGAAAACATATACAATGGTTGGAAGTATACAGCTAGGGTCGTAAAAGAGGCACCTCCCAGAACTATGATGATTTGAGGGAGTGAAAGCTCATATCTAATTAAGAACAGGAAAAGTGTCATGGGATTTTTAGGCCAAAAACCACTGAATAAAAAACAATGGGGCTGAGTCAGTCTGTCCCCTTACTCAGTGCACTCTGCTGTTTTTGTTCTTAACAAAACTTACAAAGGAGTCCATAAAATGGCCAAACTGATGACTCTGGGTAGGGGGTGGGGGTAGGGGGTGGGAGGATGTGGCAAGGTTAGTAACAGCATCTCTCTCTTTTTTCTTTGTCAGAAAACAGGAACATCCTCTACTCTTATGTTTCTTGGTTCTTGGCTGCTGTTCTTCAAGATCTTGAAGATTTTAAAATTGTCTTGCAGTGAACAAGTCCTTGATTATGCTTTTAATCTAAATCCAAATACAATCTTTAATCCTAAAGAAATGCAGTTGGAAGAGGATGATAGTGGCTATCTTGGAGATGAGTCAAAATGGGCTTGTCATCATTGCTTTTGGGAGCAGAAGTCTGAATATGCCTCAGAAAGCTTCTTTCCAGATCCTAGTTCCAGGGTGGACCCAATTTACTCCACTTTTATTTTGCAGCTTTGCTTATACTGCCTAATAAACACTCACACTTTACTTCCCATTCCTTTACCTATTCCTTATTTGGCCCTTATTGCTGATGACCCTGATGACCCCAAATGTCAAGCAGATGGAGATAGAAGAGTAAGCTCACTCAGATATTTGCCATGTCACAATTCACTTAAATATGCTTTTCATATATTGAGTCTTAATTTAGGGAATGATCTTGTTTACAGCTGAGATGCTCTTCAGTCTGAACAAGTTCAGAATAGGTGCTCAGCAAAACTTTGTGGATAGAAATATTAAGCAAATCATTAAAAAATAAGTAGGGTTACCAATTTCATACTGAGCATATGTTTTGAACTATGGACTTGAGAGGACTCAAGGTATAGACTTCAGATACAATTCATTAGTGTGGTCAAGACTCTTCAACAGTGCTTACATATGGTACAGCTAAGGATTATTTAGGCAGGGGAAACATACTCAGTTACTGATAAACTTTTCCTGCAAATTTTTTGCTCATGACAAACAACTCTCGATTTGTTGGTAGCAAGTCTGAGTCATGGACTGTCTTACTTTTAGCATGCTATTGCAGCTTTGCAAAGAATGAACAGCAAACTGAATAATGTAGAGAGCTGTGAAAGAAAAGTATGATAGATTTGACTACATAAAAATGTGTGTAAAATCATTACAGTTACAATTAAAGAAACTGGAACAATGCTTGCAACAAAATTTGATAAGAAATGGTTAATCTTCCTAGTGTCTATTGTGCTCATGGAAATTAATAAAAAAAGCACTAGGATCCCAAAAGATAAATGAGCAAGGGACATTAATAGGTAGTTTTCAGTAGAGAAAATTACATACCTATATAACATATAAAGTATATTACCTTGCAAGTAGTGAAAAGCCAAAATTAAAAATAATAAGATGTTTTTCCTAATATCTTAGTGTAAAGAAATATATTTTCTAATTCCATATTGACACAGAAAAACAAGCATTCTCATATATTGAAGGTGGGGATATAAATGTGATCTTTCTGCAAAGCGAAATGATTATTTGTATCAGGAGATTTAAAAATTTTCATATCTTTAGTGAAAAGATATGATGTTGATGGGGTGGAAAGGAGGAAGAGGGAGGGAAGAAAGGAAAGGCCACAAAAATCAACTACAGTGTATATTGATAAATTAAAAAATAAATAAATATAATAAAAAATTTTCATATCTTTGACCTAGTAACTTTTTCCCTATATGTCAGAGAAATAAACAGAAATGCATAGAAAGATTTGTGAGCAAAGATGTTCATTGTTGCATTGTTTCTGAGAATAGAAATCTGGAAACAAGCAAGATATCCCAAATTGGAAAAAAAATAACAAAAAAGAAAAAAAAGCTAAGTACATTGTATATCTATATGTTGAAAATATTTTGTATCTTTTGAAAATTAAATTTACAGATATTCTTAGTAAAATGGGAAATGATTATGATGCAATACTATATGAAAAATGTTTAATAAAGAAAACAACAACAAAAACAAGAATTCAAAGCCAAGAGGACAGTATGACAAAACGTAGCAAGCCCACTTCCATGGAGGGTTTACAGGCAGTGGTTCTGTTCTACTTTAATTTGGTCTGCATTGCCCACATTTTCCACAATGATATATAGTATAAATTTCAGGAAGAAAAATGAGAAACAAAGAAAGAGAAATAATACAGAGAGGAAGAAAAATTTGGGCCATGTTCTTTTTTTTTTTTTTGTCCTTTTTGTGACTGGTAAGGGGATCGCAACCCTTGGCTTGGTGTCGCCCGCACTGCGCTCAGCCAGTGAGCACACCGGCCATCCCTATATAGGATCCGAACACGCGGCGGGAGTGCCACTGCGCTCCCAGTGCCGCACTCACCTGAGTGCGCCACGGGGTCGGCCCTGGGCCATGTTCTAAAAGCACTCACCACGTGGGTCTCCTGACTTCACGTTCCTTAGGAAGAATACTTCCCCGACTTCCTGGTCCTGGGTCTGTAACCACTTGGCTCTGTAGTCAATACAAAAGCCCTTTGGATTCAGAAGCTTCTGGTAGATTCTGGTAGGTTACTGTCAAGATAAAATCATAATGTTACATTACTGTTCTAGATTTTCATGGGTTGGGATTTTTATTGCCAGTCTTGGGGGTTGGATTAGAGAGTAACGTGAGGGGTGATGCCACCCCTGTGTGTTGTAATATATTAGTGTGTGATAGAGTCTCTCTATAGCAGGCTAGTTGGGGAGCTAACCAGACATCCTAAAATCCAGGAATTACAGTCAATCTAAATAATCAAGGACAACTGAATTTCAATTTTTTTTCTTTCTCACATTCAGGTCCCTTGTATATTTTTTTTAAGATAATTGCTGCTTCCCCAGATTTTGCCCCACACCATCAGCCAAATGGGAGGGATTTATCTTATGTACCTTCATAGCCTAATTTGTATCCTGCAATGTACATTAGAAAATTTTTAAAAATCCACATTGCTAGATATTTACCACATTTTTCTCCTTCATTTTTTGAAATATAGATGAAGGTTTCCCTCGGGGCTGGTTAAACCAAATTTGAACATGTGTGGTTGTCTACGTGCTACTGTTATCATAAAGAGAATGGGGAAATAGTTATAATTTCCCATTCTTAAAGATGGAAAATAAAGAGGGCAGGATTTAATAAAATTTAACAACAAAATTTTTCTTGGTCCTGATATTAATCACGGAAAATATCCTTTGAAATACTCTTTTCAAAGTTATAAAAAAATGAGTGTAGTTTGGATTTTTAAAATATTTAAAAATACAGCCTGTTCTACCAGGGAGGTCTGTCAAGTAACCAAGTAACTGATGATGTTTAGAAGTATTGTTAATAATATAAAGGATAGAGAACACTTTTTCCCCCAAAGTAGGCCAGTTTCTGGTAAAAACTAAGAGGAAATTATAATCTATAAATAGTGGAAAGACTTGTGACTTATAATAACACTGTCATGGCAGCACAGTATTGTAAAAGGTTTGAAGATGTTTAATATGGAGAGAACACAAAATTGAACTGTTTCCAGTCTTTTCTTAGAGATCCTAGTTAGTAAGGAATAGCAAACCCCTTCACTGTGGGGTGTGCTGCTGAGGTCCATGTATATGTTTGGATAAGAGGAGCATGGGGCTTTCTGCCCAGGGTAACTCTTCTTTCTTTTTTCTCCCCCCAAATGGTTTATTGATAATGGCTTTATCTCAAAACCAGGAGCCAAATGGAAAAGGATAATATGATCCCAAGAGAAGAAAAATATTCCTGTCAGGAATAATTTAAACAAGTTTAAAAATAACTAAAAGTGATGTGTCATGAAAAATTTTGCTTTCTACTTGTAGAGCGATTTTTCACAATTCCCAATTAGAGGAAAATATTTCTTATTTTTAACTTCCTGAGCTCTCCTTGGATCAGGTATGGCTGCATTCCAAAGCTGCCTGGAGAGAAGAAAAGCATTAGCTTTGGAGTGGTGCATTCACTGGGGTTGCACTCATGAACGCTGAGATCCGGCAGCTGACAAGAAAAACAGAAAGTAAGCTTTCAGATCACATCTACATGAAACCAAACATCAGGCTATTTGGATACATCTAGATTTTAGATACTTGGCAATGTGCAGTCTAATGTTTCTGTGTTTTACTCTTACTCTAGATATTTCAATATGTTGGAATTCTGGCCTTAGAATTCTAGATAAGAGAAGGATTGTAGGTATTTTAATTTGAGGTAGAACACCTGTTAATTGAAAAATTCCATCTTGAATAATCAAAACCAAAATATCATCAGAATATACTGACCCAAATATTACAAGTTAAACTTAACACATTACAAAAAATAACATTGATGTGTACTTCTGGTCAAGATAGTGCAACAGAGATTGAATATACTTTTCAACTTGGAATACCTAGAACACCAGACACAATATAGGAAACAATTGTTTTCAAGTCATCGGGCATCAGTCAGTGAAAGACAGTGACTCCTGAGAGATGGGAAACCAGCCTGTGAATCCAGGTGGAGCCCAGTGGTCTCCTTGATTTCAGAAAACAGGTCTGGAAATCAAAGTGCCAGCAACCGTTTTCTGTAGAATTGGCAAGCTGCTTCTAAAATTCATATGGAAATACAAATAATTTATTATAATTAAAATAACTTTGAAAAAGGTGAATACTTTTGGATAACTTACACTATGTGACTTTAAGATGTTTTCTAAAGCTACAGTTATCAAGACAATGTTGTGTTGGCATCAATATAGAGAAAGAGATCAATATAAAAGAATAGAGACTCCGGAAGTAGACCTGCACATTTATGGTCAATTAATTTTGGGTAAATGTACAAAAACAATTTAGTGGAAAAAAGGATAGAGTTTTCAACAAGTGGAGCTGGAATAATTTAATATCCATTTGCAATAAAATGAACTTCAATCTGTATGCAAAATTATACAAAAATTAAGCTTATTCCTTATATGAAAAAGTTAACTTGAAATGGATCATAGGTCTAAATTTTCAACCTTCAAACTATAAAGCTTTCAGAAGAAAACACAGGAATAATCTTGTGACCTGAGCTAGGCAAAGATTTCTTAGCTATGCCATCAAAAGCATAATTCATAAAAGATAAAAGTTGACCTAGATGACTTTATCAAAATTAAGAAATTTTCTTTGAGTTTGTTAAGAAAATAAAAATAAAAGCCACAGCCTGGGAGAAATTACTTGCGTATCAAATATCTGACAAAGAATTTGTATTCAGAATAAATAAAAGAACACCTCAAATTTGATAAGACAACAAATAATCCAATAAAAATGAGCAAAACATTTGAACAAAGACTTAACCAAAGAAAATATATGATTGGCAAATAAGCATATGAAAAATTTCTCAATATTAGTCATTAGTAAAATGCAAATTAAAACTGTAATAAGATACTACTACACACTAACAAGCACTTGTAACATTTCATGATGAAAATACTGTGTTTACAAGGATGTGTAGCAACTGGAACTCTCATGCACAGCTGGTGGGAATGTAAAAGTGAACAATCACATTGGAAAACAGTTTGATAGTTAAACATACATCTACCATATGGCCCTTTTATTGCACTCCTAGATATTTACACAAGATAAATGAAAACATATGTCCATACAGAGTGACACATAAATGTACACATACCAGCTTTATTAGTAATAGCTAAATACTGAAAATACCCCAAATATCCATCAACAGGTGAACAGATAAACAAGTTGCAGTATATTCTGCTTGGATGAGAAGCAGGCACGGTGAGGGCACTAGATGCTAGAGCCAGCATAAAATCGATCATTTATTGAGGAGTCTTTACTCCCTTTTCATGTGTTAGGATAACATGAAAAATTCTGAGAATCTTGCTGCTCTCCAACACCTCCAGATACAACAGGCCCTTGTGCCACATCTATTACTGCTTAACTTTGGAAGTGTGGGATATTTTTTGAAGGTGCTTACCATTTTGTTAGTGTTCACTCAGGAAAAAAAGCCCATGAGTTTTCTACTTTGGGATTTGAATTTATATTAGGAGTTTTATTGCTTTCCTCTACTCTCACTCCAGGGCTCTACTCTTAGAGAGGAAAAGGTGTAGGCTTACCACTTTTTGTCCAACTGATTTATTTTCTTCAAAAATTTTATTCCTGTCTCCTCCAGCCGTAGAAGTTCTATGTATTCTCTCTGTAGTAGGAAACTCTATCTAGCTATATATTTCTAGAATCCTACTGTTTATGACAGGATCTGAGCTGCCGGGAGCTTCAAAGCCATAAACTATTTATTTTTATTTACAATTCTTCCATTGTAACCCTTTACAAATAGATTTCAGGGGATAGAGAATATCACACATATTCAAGTTATCATCATCTCCCTAGAATTGCAAATATTTTCTCCTGGCATATTGCTTGTGTTTAACTTTCTTTATTCTGTTATTTGATTGCCAGCTGAGAGCCTGAAAAGTACTTTGTGTGTGTATGTGCACGTGTGTATATGCTCATGTGAGTGCCTACAATGATTTACTGCAGGTGTAGGAGGGTAACACTCAAGACACGTTTAGATGACAAGCAACATTTCTCAGGGGATGTCCCTGGTTATGGCCTCAGAACCCTCTCAACTGTCTTCAATTGTCTACAGACTTGGGTGCTTACAGCCCTGGCAGGAAGTTTATTGAGGAAAAATCTATTGAATTGCTTCTTGGACTAAATATAACAGACCCATTAGTCAAAATGGTTAGCCAAAGTGTTAACTGCATGTGTCCGAACCTTGCAGAAGTGCTACCAAAAACTCCCCAGGAGAAAAGTCCCAAGAGATTATGAAACTGTGCTTGAGATGAAGGAAGTAGATAAATGGCTAAATTTAAAATTTTTGTTTAATCGCTTGGTCATTGTACATACTGTAAATTGGACCACGACAGCTACAGTGCAACTTGGAAAGTATGCGGTGGCTCTGTTTTCTATCAATAAATATCTTTGAGAGAAATCTTGATAATCTTGCTAATATTATGGAGATGTAGCTATATTACAGTAGCTAACCCTTACCATATTTCATACGTTTTAAGGTGTTATCACTTTTACGATGCACCATTATTTTGTGTGCCAAAACAGAAGAGAAAGATGCTGTCAATTATACTAGAATAGAATGTTATCTTACTCAGAACTTTAATTTTATTCTAATTAAAAGAGCCACTTAGGATTTATTTAAATATAGACTTTTATCATTTATCACTTTTGAGGATACATTAAAAGAAAAATATTAAAGAAATTAATTTTGTTACACTCTTCCTAAAACTTCACATTCATATCTCACTTCTAAATCACTTCTCTATTCATTGTTATTAATAATATCTATGATGAAAATTTTCCAAAAAGAATGCTGCACTGTCATCTCTAGGATTTTCTTCTAAGCTATTTATATTCAGTCTACTAGTTTTGATGATGTAGCTTTCCAACCCTCCTTCCCTCCCTCCCTCCCTTCCTTCTTCCTTTGATCTTTGATCTTTTTTTTTTTTTTTTTTAGTTTTCATTGATGATATCCTCTGGAATTTAAGCCCAAAGTCAAAAGGAAATTTTTCACAAATTATTTTTTAATACCTTATCAGTTGTCCTATGTAAAATATAAATTGGTCATATCAGCCTGTTATTACCTCATTCAGATATCAGTTTCTGCTATCTTTAGCTCCATTGTTTGGTGTGTGATAGGTGATTTTAGGTAACAAAATATAACAGTTTCATTACTTGTGGGTATCTTTCTTTCTTAGGTCCTGTTAAGAACTAGATTGTTGTTTGATATTCTTCTTTTCAATAAACCAGTGGCAGATAGTTGCATAGACTCAGGAATCCGGAGCTTTGTTTTAAAAACCTGGCTCTGTATTTACACGACTTCAGCCAAGTTATTTAAATTCTTTGGGCCTGTGGTTCCTTATTGCGGTGATACTAATACAGTAGTAGTTACAAAACGACTCTTGAGAGGATTTAATAAGAAAAAAAATATATAAAGCGTTTGACATTGTAATTAGCACATGGTAAGCTCTCAATCATGTTGGCTATTATTATTAATCTAACTTATAATACACTCACTGTAGCAAAATCTTCCTCTATGAAATTCAATAATTCAATAAAGCTGTTAAAATTTGGAGGAAAAGAAGTGGCTTATATTTTTATTTTTCTTACATTATCTCTTGAGCAAAAGTGTTGCTCACCAAATTTTAAGCATTGAAATCACCTGGGAATTGTTACAAAAATGGAATTTCAGAATCTCCCTCAGACTCACTGGATTAGATTAGTATTTTACCAGGGTTCCTAGGTAATTGGGATGCACAGTAACTTTGAAGAGGCTTGAATTAGGCAGAGGGATGCATGCCAAGTGCTTGTGACTGATCAGATTCATTTTTATTTCTATATATGCTTAAGGTTTTGGCATATTATCAAATTGTTATACCATCTGACTTTTAAGTTTTCCATAATTAATACACAGAAAAACAAAAAAGAGTAGCAGAATCTAGAATGGACTTTTAAGTTGTTATCCGTTTTGCTCAGTGTCAAGTTCCATCCATATACCAGGCATATGTATGCTTTATCTTATGAAGCCTATTTGGTCCATATAAGTAGAACATTGAGCAACAATTATGTGGTATTATTATCTTCATATCACAGGAAATAAAACAAAGTCTCAGTGAGATTACAAATGTTTTAAAAGGACACAGAGCCAAAAGGTGGAAAAGCTGGATTTGAACCCAGCTTTTCCACCTAAATTTTGAACCCAGCTTTTCTCTCTAAATTATATTTGTTTTTTTTCCCCCCAGTCCACCAGTGTCTTGTTACCTCAGTTGAATTAAATTTCTGCTCTTTAGGTAATTAATCAGAGAAGTGGGCTTTTCTCCTTTCCAACAGATTGTTAACACAGGGTCTCCATCTGTCCAAGAGTATTTATTCTGCTACATTACCCCCCTCCCTTTTTAATTGAGTTTTAAAATGATACACATTTTGCAATTGAGAATTATTGAGCCAACATATGGTTTCAATTGGACAATTTCAATATATTATTATGAAAAAAAAGAAAGAAAAAGAAAACATAACCAACCTTTGTACTTTTGCAAATTCTTTTAATAAAAGTCTGTGAAGTGAAAGGTCTTGAGTTAAATAGAGACACATTTGTATTTGTTTATTTTTACCTTCACTGTTGATTATGCCTAATAGCTAGAGAGCTTCAGACACAGTTTACATTCAGCTGCTTTTATGATTTCCTGAAGTTTGGGGCACTATTTACCAGAATTTCAGACTACAGCTTACTGTGTCAGCCTATGGCCTTGTGGTGGCTCAGCAGCTGCCAGTTTGTGTTGGTTCTTTGTCCCAGGAAGATCATAAGGATTTAACACACCACTCCCGTTTTTACTGAAAGAGAGATTCATATCCCTGGCTAGGTCCTGCCTCTGAAATGCTTCAGATTGGGAATCACTGAATTTCAATTAGATTGTGGTTATCCACACCCAAACAAGTTTGGTGAAACCTGATGTGGTAAGTTTGAGGCAACAATTGAGGTAAGTTGTGGGAGAATTCCAACTCTTCAAGGTTTGGCATAGAATAAAGCAGCCTCTGTCATGTGTGTACAATGATAACAATTATTGCCATAATTTGTGTGGGAATCACAGTGCTTTCATAAACATGATTGCATATCATCTTCATCATTGATCTTTTGAGGTAGATATTATCAATATATCAATAGACGGGTGTGGGAAATTCAGTTCAAGGAAGTCGTGACTTGCCTTAGTCACAGTTAGTAAGAGACGCCACAGATTATACATTACGTTCTCTTCATTTTGAGACTTTGTTTTGCTTTTGTGACATCAAAATATCCTGGGTTTCCTTCTCTTCTGTCACTCTCAACAGCTTTCTCATGTTCATTTTTCTCTTTTTGACTGAGTCTCTATATATGGAGGTGCCTTGGGACAGGTTACTTGAGTGATTTCTTTTCCTCTCTCTCTATTTTCTTTGTAGATGATCTCTTTCATTTCCATGTCTTGAAATATCATCTATATTCTGACTCTCAAGTTTGAGCACAAGTAATGTGTCACTGCAACGTAGAAAAAACAGTTGTGAATTCTTTATATTCTTCCTCTTTCATACATGGAGTGGATTGAATTATGTCCTGCCCCAAACTCATTGAGGCTTGAATTGTATTCCCCAAGTTTTATATATTAGAAATTTAGCCCCCACTGTGACTATTAAGAAGGTGAGAACTCCTATTATGGTAATTGAAAGGCAGAGCCTTGAAGAGGTGATTGGATTGTAGGACCATGCCATAGTGAATGGATTAAAAATGGTGGTCAGGGGCATGGTTCTGAGGGCTTTAAAAGAAAAGCACATGAGAGTCTCTTTTGCTCTCTCTTTCTCGGCTCTCTCTGCTTCCACCATCTTGCAATGTGAGACCCCTGGGTCATGGTCATCATCACCACCAGATGGACTTTGGACTTTCCAGCCTCAGAAACTGTAAGCGATGAATTTCATTTTCTTTATAAATCACCCAGTTTCAGGTATTTTGTTATAAGCAACAAAAATGGACTAATGCAATACACAAGCTTGAAAATAAAGAACTCCAAAATGACAGAGTTGCCAGATGAAAGATGCCTGGATTCCTGATCACCACTGGAGGAGGGCACAAAGGACAACTGCAGGACCCACATTAGCCTGAGCCATAAACAGTAAATAAACCCTCTTGTATTAAGCCATTGAGATTTCAGGGTTCATTTTTACTGTGGCACAGTTTATCTTGACCCAGGACTGGCAAACTTTTTCTGGGTCAGATAGTAAATATTTCAGATTTTGCAGAAGCAAAGAGTCAAGAATGAAAAATAAGAAAATAATGTATACTTCTAACGATAGAGGACAATTTCCCTACACTTTCATTGATGAAATTAAAAATGTAATAATAATTTACTATTATATGTACCAATATATTCTTTGTAATACAGATCCACTAATGAGATAGATGAAATCTTTTGGTGGGGGGATAATATCTTACTTAATTGAAGTTCAAAGGCAGTGTTACCTGTTAACAAAATCAATTGCAAATTTTCTTCTTGTAATGTTTATCTGTAATATTATATATAAAAACATTTCATCTTTGAAAATGTCTTTTCACAAAGATAGACACTGCTAAATACTGATATTATGTCATATACATATGATTTTAGTTGAGCATATTTGTTGCTTGGAAGGTATTTTGTTAGATTTCATTAGATTCTTCTTAAGATAGTTGCTTTTTAGCATGCCATTACATTGCAGATTAATTAATTTGAATTGCAGGTTAGTTAAACTCCCTTTAATAGTACAGTTAAATGGATTTTTAAAAGTTTATTTATTTATTAATATTATTTTTTTGCATTCTAAGATGATGTTGTGAAGCAGTTGGGGGAGCGGGGGACAGGGGAAGGGGGAAGGAAATAGAGTGGGAGAAGGAGGAAGGAGGAGGGGGTGGTTGAGACCTGTGGCACCCCCCTCATTCCTGCAGTGGCTTGGTCATTGCTAGGCTGGGTGTGGTTGAGGTCCTTGGCCCCCCACTGCCACAGCTCAGAAGCCCAAGGTGCTTCCTGTGGTGGCTTGGTAGTTGTTTGTTGGTTGTGGGTGTCTGGGGGCATGGCTGAGGCCCCTGTTCTCCTTGCTCCCTGGCTTGGGAACCCAGGGGGCTTCTGGTCCTTCTAGGTTTTATAGGTGATATGAAACCTTTACTAGGTAGTATCAAACTTTGTCTATGGTCTGTGGGTATTTTGTTTTTAATTTCAGTTCTGTGTTGGATTATTCACTGTTTCTACCACTTAAACTCTGCACTGGAACTACTTTGTTGTCCTTTGCTTACTTCTAAGATGGGGGAACCTCCTGTGGGGACCAGCACTTGAACCCTGTGGTTGAGCTAAATTGTTGCTTTGCTGCTGATTCCCTGGGGAAGGCTTTTAGTGCAGCTCAGGTATTTGATGGTTGACTTTATGGGTAATTCTGGGTCTTGTGAGGTCCAGTACACCTGGATTGTGTAGAGATTCTGGTCTGGACCTCAGTCTTTTTGGCAAAGGGCACCCCCTGCAGTCCTATATTCCTGACCAGTCTCCACTGAGTGGTCCTGCACTGACTGGAGGGCAGATCAGCTGTCCTTGCTGTGCCCCAATGTTCCCCCAGTAGGCCTGTCTCCCACCACCAGTACTCCAAACACTTCTCACGGGGCAAGCCTTGCACCGGTCCCTTGTGATGACTCACCAGCCTGTGAGTGGCTCCTTTTTTCAGTTGTTGTGGCTCCTTGGTCCTATGTGGGTCCACAGGAACCCTGTTAGTGGTCGTGCTGGCCTAAGGGCCACCAAGGCCCTCTTCTCCCCTGCCGCCTCCAAGTGAGTTCATAGGAAGTCCACAGCTGCAGCTTTTGCCAGCTCTTACTCCATGTGCTCACCAGCTCCAGCCTTGAAGCGGCCATGATTCAAAATGGTAGGAGTGATCCTTTCTCTCATCGTGGTTTCTCCTGTACTCATGAACCCTGTAGGTCTCTCCTCCTCTTCCCCTGACCTCTAGCAGTCCCAGCTTGGCTGTTGTTGCTTTTTAAAAGCTGTAAATTGGTTGATTTGAAGGAGATAGTGATGCTGGGGACCATCTATTTTGCCATCTTGACTGGAAGCCCTGAGGTTAATACTCTGCAATTGTTCTCTTCCCCAAATGCACCATGATTTCTCTCTAGCCCAAGCATGGCACATTCTGTCAGTTAAGTGGATTTTGAAATATGAACATCTTCTTTGCACTTGCATCAAGGGTGAAAAAAGCTTCTGGAACTTTAGTTTGAACTCAGAAAATATATCCATTGCAAATTATGTGGGAATGGAGATCTCAGCCTTTGTTTTAAGTTTAAGCAGCACAGGAAGTTTATAAAGCAGCTTGACATTTGTTTCAGTCTCTTAGAGCTGCTATAACAAAATGCCTGAGTGGGTAGTTTATAAACAATAAAATTTATTTCTCACAGTTCTGGAGGCTGAGAAATCCAAGACAAAGGTACAGACAGGTTAGGCATCTGGTGAGGGCCTGGTCTCTCTGTTTCCAAGATGGCACCTTGATGCCGTATCTTCTGGAGGGGAGGAAGGTTGAATTCTCACATGGTAGAAGAGATGGAAGGAAATGAACCCACTCCTTCAAGCCCTTTTATTAGGGCCCTAATTCCATTATTAGGGCTCTAGATTGGTACCATGCCAAACCTTATGCTATGGTCTGAATGGTCGTGTCTCCCCAAAGTTCATATGTTAAAACCTGATCACAAATGTATGATTTTAGGAGGAGGGGACTTTGGGAGGTGATTATATCATGAGGGCAGAGCACTCATGTGATTAGATCACAGGTTTCATCTATGAACCAGAAAGCAGGCCCTTATCAAACACCAAATCTGCTGGTTCTTTGATCTTGTACTTCCCAGCCTCCAGAACTGTGAAAAATAAATTTTGTTGTTTATAAGCTCCCCAGTTGTTGTTATAGCAACCGAAACAGACTAAAACACTTCAATATCTGACAATCTAGAATTTTATATAACAAGATAGTAAAAACAGACAGTTCATACCTTTCCCACCTATACTTTAATTTCAAAGGACTGTAATCAGGATCCAGTTCTAGAGAATGAAAAGAACAAAGGAAAGCCAATTACAGTCATTCAAAATAGTCTTGCCTCAAAAAACCTCTTAGTATTAAATGGAGGAGAGAACACAGTTCAGATGCTTTTCTGCCTCATAACTGTTCACTAGTAATTGTATTTTTTTTAACTATTAGACTTGAATGCAAAGAGTAACTTAAGTCTACTTTCTCTGCTTTCTCACATGCTCTTGTACTCCAGAACTAACAGACTACTTGTAGCTTCTTAAGCATGCCATATTGTTTAATTAAGAGTTGGTACAGATTGATGTTTAGAAGTG
Source organism: Galeopterus variegatus (assembly GCF_000696425.1). Taxonomy (NCBI): domain Eukaryota; kingdom Metazoa; phylum Chordata; class Mammalia; order Dermoptera; family Cynocephalidae; genus Galeopterus; species Galeopterus variegatus. The sequence goes on along the minus strand of NW_007731760.1, from coordinate 32,325 downwards.
CATGTTCTGAAATTAGAAAGACCTGACCCTGAATGTTGGCACTGTCTTCTGTGAGTGTGAGACCTTTGCCCTGATTTGTAAAATGTGGATGAGGACTTCTAACTTAAAGACTGCTTGGGCATGCCCTGAGATAATGTACATAAGTTATTAAGCATGGTACTTAGCAAAATCACAGAGCAAAAGCACATTATTCTTTGCCCTGATTTGTAAAATGTGGATGAGGACTTCTAACTTAAAGACTGCTTGGGCATGCCTTGAGATAATGTACATAAGTTATTAAGCATGGTACTTAGCAAAATCACAGAGCAAAAGCACATTATTATTATTATTATTACTTCTCTCTAACTATTCTGATTCTGTTCCTTTCACCTGAAAATCTCTTCATCCCACCCTTTTTAAGAATCTGCTCCAGATCTGGGTGATTTCTTTTCCTGTGCCAGATACAACTTTGATTCTTTTATTTGCAATGACAATAAAATTTCAGCTCATCAAAATTAACTAAAAGGTTTCACATACTCTTTATTGCCCAAATAAATACAACAATCAAGCATTATTAACACACAGGAGGAATGCACAATAGCAAGAATGTGGATTGACAGAAGGGCATGCCTTAGTTTTGTTAGATGCTGCCTTTATTACTTTTAGCCTTTGGAAGGTGGGAGACTTTATTCTCTCCACATGCCCCTCTTCTTGTCCCAGAGTAGGATTGCTCTGGAGGTGAATGAACAGAAGACTTTTATACTGGAGACTCTGCAGGCTTCTGGACTCCTCGCCAGCACCAGCCTCTTCATAACATTCTGGAGAAAGGCGGGTTTGTGGCCTCTCAAGACTAGCTCATAACGACATTGTATAGGCAATTATGTTAGAACTTAATAAAGAAACAAGATTCTTCCAAAATGCATTTGATAAGATGAGCAAGTAAGGCCACCACATGAAAAGTTATGCAGTTTGCAAATGTGAGGTATTTTTTCTCAGCGCACATATGCAGACATCTTACATGAAAGTGTGTAGCTCACTTTTTGATACAGCTTGTTTAACGACAATGGTCAACAATATTAATATTTTATGATATCACACAAAGGAAAAAATCATACACATGGTCTGTAGCAGAAGAATTTCATAGGGTTATTTTTCCTGAGTCTCTGATAGACCCACAGTTTTCTACTGTTGATCTACACAATTAGTATGTCATAACTCATCTGTTACCTCTATTATCATGCAATTGTAATCTATTCTGGGAGACTGAATCACTCCTCTATTTGTCCCTTGAGTGTATCATATACGTGTTTGTAAATACACACTTATTTCACCTCTGTGATTCTCGCATATAACAGACATCAGCATATAGTTGGCAAGTTTCTATTTGAATGAATCAATGCTGGAAATCTGAGGCTTGCTAGAAGTTCAATTCAGAAGCTCCCCTGCCCGCTCTGTGCAAAGCTGATTTTATATCTTGGGCCTCTGGATCTGGCACTTTTCTGGCTTGTGTACACTCGAGCTGGATCCCCAGGGTGACCCCTCCATGTATTTCACCACCCATTGAATCCTTCCCAGGGAGAAAAGGAAGTCTGGCACTGCTTTTGATGACACAACCATGACGTGATGTCTGGTTTCTATTAAAAATCAAAAAGCAAAAGATTTGATGCCAGAAGCAAAAGTATAGACAATGCCATATACAAACATGAGCATATTGCTTAATATATTAAGCAACCAGCCTTAAGGGCTGCCGATGGGTCCTGGACCATAGAGGGCAACCATGCAAGAAGCCTAGTCAAGGATGAGATAGACAAATACCACAGGCAACCACAGGCTTCTTCTATGATGATCTTTTTGAACTTTTTGTTAAATGGTCCAGGTTAAGACAGCTAGAAATGTAGTAGTTACCCAGTTAGAGGTAAGGTAGCTTCCCGGTAGGGTGTCAGGCATCTTTTGAGTTCAGAGTTTTAAATTAAAGTAGATCCAACTGCCTACATTGTGCACACATACACACTCTTTTGAGTTCAGAGTTTTAAATTAAAGTAGATCCAACTGCCTACATTGTGCACACATACATGATGTGTCCAAATTTGTCACATGTAAGAGGTTGGCCCCTGTATAGACTCAGGACACAGCTGTCTTTGTGTTGCGATTTGAACTAGGTCCCAAGGGGCTCCTCTAGTAAAAAGTGTAAATAGTTATACTATACTTACTTTATGTCAGACTTCATGTGAGGTACTGGGAAAAATAGATAAATAAGATTAGTGTTTTGCCCTCAAGGACACATAATCTAGCAAGACAGACAGATGTGTAACTCACAAAAGCAATTCAGCGCATGACAAGCTGTGATGGGAAATATGCAGACAGGACATCTCACAAGCTGGGGCAGGGGACACAGATGCCTTCAGGGGGAGGCGATAGTGGTCAGATTCCAGGTGCTGTCCATGAGTCATTCATTCTTTTGTGGCCCAAGAATTGGAGATGTTTAAAATGATACACATGGTGTGGGTGGGGTAACTGACTGATGTAACAGAGAGTAGAAGGGCCTTGAGGCTACACAGAGAGGGGAATCATTTTTTGTCAAGAGGAAGGGAAGACCATTAGTATTAATATTTAGACATTAATATCTAACACTGAGTCTTACTATGTGTCAGGAACTATTCTGAGAACTTTACACATTTAACCTCATCTAATCTGCTTTCAACCCTATTAGCTAGGCATTATCTTGATAATGAGAACCTTCTGGAGAAAGGAACAAAGTTGCAGACCAAGGAAGGGTGTTTCATTGTGGAAGGCAGAATAAGGAGTGAAAATAGAGTGAATTCTGGAGAAAGTACCTATGGGAGCGTCCCACCCAGACGGACATTTCTTGGATTAGAATCTGAGGTAGCCTGGGAATTTTGAGGGTCTTAAAAGCACTAGGGGGAAGGGATGGTGGTCACAGTAGGGTGGGGTGAGTAATGAAATTTTTCTGAAATTTACGTAACTTTATTTACAAATTTGGTACTCAAGACTTTGATAAGTAGTTCTAGTCTCAGACTTTGACTTCCTAGGAAAATAATCCTTTCTTTTACATGAACAGAAAGGGATAAAAAATATTCGTCCTTCCTATTTTTTAGAAGGTTTACTATGTGTTTGAAACACTTAGCATACATTATTTCATTTAGCCCAAGTAACAAGTATATGAGAAATGTAATATAATTACCCCCATTTTACAGATGAGAAAACTGAGACTTAGGGAGGTTAAGTGACTTATCCAAGGTTCACGTCTCTAAAGTAGGTGTCTGAGACATTAAAAACTTCAGCTTTCTGGTTCCAGAGCCTATGCTCTCAACCCCAAACCAACGAAAATTGTTAGATGATAACTTAAGACAAAACATTTCGGTTATGGTGGAAAAATCAAAGAAGTAAATAGTAGCAAGATGTGTCATTTCAAAATTAAAATATAGTCTAACTGGGCCGGCCCGGTGGCACACTGGAGAGTGCACCGCTTGGGAGCGCGGCGGTGCTCCCGCCGAGGGTTCGGATCCCATGTGGAGACCGGTTCCCGCTCACTGGCTGAGCGTGGTGCAGGCGCAACACTGAGGGTTGCGATCCCGTTGCCGGTTCCCGGTGTGGGTGTGACACCAAGGGTTGCGATCCCGTTACGGGTCAGTAAAAAAGACAAAAAGGAAAAAAAAATATAGTCTAATTATTTAAAGATTGTTTGCAGTGAGGCATTACAGACCACCGCTAAATGTGCGCTGTGGCAGGCGGAGATTGGAAACACCGCAGGGGTAGCTTTCAGCCATCACCCTGCGGTTTCCCGCAGCTCTGATTTTCCACGGATGAAGTTTGGCCTATCTTGTCACTAGCTTCTTGGTGCCAGAGCCTTCAGAATGTCAAAGTTACTCTCTTTTTGAATTTTTATTTACTGCAGACTTGAATCATGTCAAATTGTTACCAGGAGTGAGTCCTTTGTTACGGTAAGATCTTGCTTCCAAGGCTATTTTTACTTGTTTGCTTCATTCTTCTCCAATGTCATTTTCATCCTGAGGAAAACAATGGGTATGTCTTTTGATGATTTTGTTGATTTTTCATTGTAAAAAACCTGCAAAAATGCTTTTCAAAACATTTTAAATGACAGCAAACAGTCAGGAGGGTGTTTAGATGTTGTAGAAAAATAAGGGATTCACCAGGAAAGGCTTTTCAGAAAATTTGGACAGAAAAAAATGTGAAGGCTGCTTAAAACGCAGCTTTGTCTGCCAAAGGGACCTTTCTGGTTTCTTTACATGTGACTCTTCTTTTCTAGGAGCTCAGGCTACAAAAGCTTTGAGTTTATAACAGGCAGGTGTGGAATAATTAAAGCAGCAGAGCAAACAGGCTGGGTATTGGCTTTAGCAGCCAGCAGTTCACTGCTGACATTTACTAGCTGGAGCCTTTGGGCAAGTTTCTGTGCTTTACCCCTGCGGTCTCAGTTTCCCCTTCTGTAAACTGGGAATAATGATAGTAATTAACTCACAGTTGTTGTGAAGGTTAAATGATGTATATCTTTATACATCTTATTTGCTTGGTACATATTAAAAACTAAATACTGGTAGATATTATTAATATATTATTATTATTTTATTAAGTACCTTTTCTTCTCCCTCATTGACATTAAAATGATAATAGTAAAAGTATATCTGTGTTGGTGTCAACATTATCCTCATTAAAAGGAACCCAAGAAGGCTTCAGTCTTCGTCTAGTTCAATCTTCATCAGGATCAGAGTTTCAGACTACATCTGTGTGGGATCAAGATGGCGACTCCCTATGTAACTGATGAGACCCGGGGCTCTGCTCTTTGAGTGAAGAAAATCCGTTGGCATCTCCTGAGCCCCGCTCCCGAAAAGGGCGCCACTTCCCCCGAGGAGGGGGACAAAGACCCCCTTCCAGTGGCCCATGAGGATACTGCTGTGAAAGGCTCAGCAGCTGCAGCAGGAACCGACCCAGCACTGGAGCGGCGGCGGCAGCGGCGGCAGCAGCGGTACCGCCTCCTCACCCGGTGGCAGCAGCACGGCCCCTGCTCACCCGAACATCAGGGCCCTCCAGAACCAGGTGCCCCAACATATCAAGCCGAGCTGGAGCCGATGGGCGGCGGCTGCATGGGGACCGGGGACTCCGCACACTGCCCCCGATTCTCCTCTGAGTCTGCCTGCTGTGTTCATCAGACTGCCCAGTGGAACAGAAGATACTCTGCTCATTTCATCTGATCTGTGGACTGTGAAACACCCAGCCACAATGAATAAACATCAAAGAAAAGATACCAGAAATACAAGAAATCAAGAAAGTACACCACCAAAAGATAATAAATCTCAAGCTCTAGATCCTATAGAACAAGAAGCCCTTGAAATGACTGACAAGGAATTTCGAGTGATAATTCTAAGGAAACTGAATGAGATACAAGAAAACTCAGCTAGACATCATGATGAAATGAGGAAAAGTATACAGGACCTGAAAGAGGAAATGTACAAGGAAATCAATCTCCTGAAAAAAAATGTAGCAGAACTTGCCGAACTGAAGAAGTTATTCAGCGAAATAAAAAACACAACGGAGAGTTTAACCAGCAGGCTTGTTGAAGTTGAAAAGAGAAGCTCTGAACTAGAAGAAGGGCTGTTTGAAATAACACAAGCAGAAAAAAAAAGAAAAAAAGAAAAAAAGAAAAAAGAATCAAAG
>NW_007731760.1:10035-22743 GCF_000696425.1 Galeopterus variegatus | reverse complement strand
TTCCTCAAACAGTTGCAGATTGATCTACCATATGACCCAGCTATTTCACTGCTGGGAATATATCCAAAGGAATGGAAATCATCAAGTCGAAGGTATACTTGTTTCCCAATGTTCATTGCAGCACTCTTCACAATAGCCAAGAGCTGGAATCAGCCCAAATGTCCATCATCGGATGAGTGGATACGGAAAATGTGGTATATCTACACAATGGAATACTACTCAGCTATAAAAACGAATGAAATACTGCCGTTTGCAACAACATGGATGGACCTTGAGAGAATTATATTAAGTGAAACAAGTCAGGCACAGAAAGAGAAATACCACATGTTCTCACTTATTGGTGGGAGCTAAAAATAAATAAATAAATACACACACACACACACACACACACAAACCAGGGGGAGGGGGGAAGAAAACATAACAACTACAATTCCTTGAAAAAAAAAAAAAATCTTCATCAGACCAAAGAACCCTGCCTCTTTCCCCCAGAGACATCCACAATATGCTCATTACTGTTATCAATGGATACCTCACTCGATTATGTGATAGCTCAGAGCATTATGGNTGCTCATTACTGTTATCAATGGATACCTCACTCGATTATGTGATAGCTCAGAGCATTATGGGAAAAGTAGTTTTGACTCTTAGAAAGTCACTGTTCTAAGTACGAGGGTACTTCAAAAAGTTTGTGGAATAATGGAATTAAAAGATAATACAAATCATTCGTGAACTTTTTGAAGTACCCTTGTACATACTGGTTTCCAGTAATTTCTTTCCATTGGTGTCAATTCAGCTCCCTGGGGTCACCTAGGATGGGTCTAGTCCCTTTTCTATATGCTCAAATATATGAAGATACCTGGGCAAGTTGCTTACCCACTCTGGTCTGAGTTTACTCATATGTAAAATGTTTCACCCTCATGGTGATTTCCTGAGGATTAAAAAAATGTATGTTTGGAAAGAGCTCAGCTTGATAGGTACTCAGTAAGTTGTCGTGTGCCAGACCCAGTTTAAGCACCTCCCCAGATTCCATGAGTATCTGGCCTATGTGACTAATGACTCTCAAGGAAGATTGCCTAGTGTCAGCTGTTTTCCTGCAGGCCACAAAGGGGAGGTTTTAATCTTCATTTATCAACGTGGTAGCCTTCCATTGTGGAGGCCGTGTCTTTTTTGTGCTCTCTTACTTGGCCAACCAGGCCCATTTGGAGGATTCTCTTGGTTCCCCTGTGTTACTGGCTGTCATGACCCAACAGTGCCTTGCCTCATTTCTTACCTCCTGCTCCCTTGTTGCCCTGGGTCTCAACAGACCCTGAGAGGTGTCCACAATTGTGCCTTGGTTCACTCAGCCAGGCCAGCAAGGCTGATGGTTATAGGTTGCAGATGAGGCTCCCAAACTCACCCCTCATGCTGTGTCTTGTGCTGTGGATGTCACTACTGCTGCCCTAGGTTCTGGCTTTCTTAGGTGAGGAGGTACAATCCTGAAATGAAATGGAGTCAGTGTCCTGTGGGGAACACCTTGACTGATAGTAGCTGTCCTTTCTTTTCACTCCCAGTCTTAGAGAGCACCAGTTTCATTTCTTAAGATGCCCCATAAGACTGAGGACTCAGCAGTGTTTGTTATGAGTGCTGGATTAAAATTCCCTCCTTCTTTCCATGCCTCACTCCTCTTTTTGTTTTACTCTTGTTTCTGGGATTGCAATCACAATACTTTTGGGGGGAGTTAGCATGTAACCTTATGTCTCAGTGTCTGCATTCTTGGGCATTCTGGTGAAGATGGGTAACTAGAATTACTATTACCGCTACTCCTCCTCTTGTTCAGGTTTCATTTCTTCATTGGAACCACCCATTGCTTTTCATGGTTCTACTTACAAAATGAAGCTTATTTCTCTCCTTTATGAGTCAATGTCTCTAGCCCAGAACTTCCCTTCTCTTTTCGTCACTGCCAGAGAGTTCCCTCAATTCTCAGTCTTTGCTCTCACATCTTATCTGGTGATTTGACCTAAGATAAAATGGGAACAGTGCAAGTGGCTTGATATATCATCTATTGGAAGTAGTAAGTTGAAAAGTTCATAGGATTTTCTGAAGAGAGAGAGTCCTAACTTAACTGGAAACCATAGGAGGGCAGAGTTTTTCTGTAAAGGGTCAAAGTTTAAATATTTTAGGTTTTGCTGGCTGTGGTCATATGGTCTCTATTGCAACTATTAAACTCTACAGGTGCAATGTGCAAAGAAGCTGGTTACATAGCACATATATAAGTGAATGGGCATGGTGTGTTCCAATAAAACTTTATTTACAGAACAGGTGCTGGGCCAGATTTGGCACAGCTGCAGACCCTTGCTCTAAACAGTGGAATAACAAGAAAACAAGTAAAGCAGGGTTTTGGGGGAAATATAGGCTATTCAATATCTCTCAAATTTAGTTTTTAAAATTTCAATTCATTTTAATTCAATAAAAATACATTGAGAGAAAGAAAGAGAACAAACTCTTATTGAGTGCACCAAGGAGCCAGCCAGTGTCTAGGCTAGCAGTCCCCATATGGTATAGCATTTACCGTTCTTAGCAATTCTATAAGGTCACCTTGTTACTCCATTTCTCCTTGTTACTTCATTTCTTGAAGAGATGATTAAACAGGCTAAGAAATGAGTGAATTGTTTCCTTGTAAAAGGCAAGGAAACAATGTCTTGAAGAGATGATTAAACAGGCTAAGAAATGAGTGAATTGTTTCCTTGTAAAAGGCAAGGAAACAATTTCTTGAAGAGATGATTAAACAGGCTAAGAAATGAGTGAATTGTTTCCTTGTAAAAGGCAAGGAAACAATTTCTTGAAGAGATGATTAAACAGGCTAAGAAATGAGTGAATTGTTTCCTCGTAAAAGGCAGTTTCAAGATTTGAACACAGGTTTCTTTTCATCTAAAGACCTATATTAAGGTATTCTAATTAAGCACTTACTATGTGCAAAGTTCTGCACTGCTGGCTGCATAGAATACAGAGAAGAGTAAGACATAGTTCAAATTAAGTTGGAAGCAAAATGAAATAATACAGGCTCTGATGTCCCAAGAGAAGGATGCACAAAATACTAAGGGAGGTTAAAGGAACTGCATACCAGGTAAGTGGGCAGCAGGAAAATCCCACCAAGAGGGTGGCAATCAAGTTGAGATTTGGAGGATGAATACAATTTTGGAAGGTAGAGATAAGGAAGAGGGTTTTTCCAAGTGGAGGAAGAGAGTGAACAAAACCAGAGAGGATAGATCAGGAAGAGACGGTGCCTGTCGAGGAGGTACGGCCATCAGAGACAAGACTTTCCTCCTTCATGATTTAGCCAAAGGCTTTGCTCAACCCTATCCCTAGCTCTGGCCTGGGCCTGGCCATTGGTTAAATGAAGTCATCGTTGTCTCATCTTCTCTTCTAAGGGTGTCTCACCAAGTACTGAGAATAGAGAATAGAATTGTGATCAGTAAGATCCAAATGGTACAGAGTGAGAGAAAATGAGTTAGAAGCTCAGTAGATATTGGAAGAAGGGAATGTAGAAAATAGTCGTGGCTAGGACCAAAGTCAGAGGGTCTAAGACAATGGCCTCATAATGGAATAGGCAGTCCAAAGCTTATTTTTCCTAGATGCTGGTTTTACCGGATGAAGGAAGATGCTGACCTAAGGACCAAAACCATTATGCAGAGCAGGCTAAGACTGTAAGAATACAATACTATTGAATTCATTGGCCAGTTGTCTTTTGCAATACTTAATGACAATTACAATTTAAATCATTACTTGAGCAATTATTTTCACATCTTTTACCCTCCCTGGACTGTGAGGACGATAAGGGCAGAAATCTTGTCTGTCCTATTCCACACCATCCCTGCATTCAGTACATCACCATGTACATTGTATGTGCTCGATAAATATTTGCTTACTGATCGCTTAAATGAAAGATTGAACTCAGCCAGGTACCTTTTCCAGGAGGAGGCTGACTCTTGCAGGAACTTGAGAGCCTTTCTCATCAGGAACAGCTTCTTCCATGGAAGGATTTCTGTATTTCCATGGAAGGTGTTTCCCAACTTACTGATCGCTTAAATGAAAGATTGAACTCAGCCAGGTACCTTTTCCAGGAGGAGGCTGAATCTTGCAGGAACTTGAGAGCCTTTCTCATCAGGAACAGCTTCTTCCATGGAAGGATTTCTGTATTTCCATGGAAGGTGTTTCCCATGTGCTCCTCCCAGTCTTTGAAGGCTCTTAGCCAGGAGGAAGTGCTCAAACCACCTTGTGTAACCAAGAGTCTTGCATCACTGACAGAGAGAGGGAGATTTTCCAAGTTCTTGTTGCTGTGGAGAGATGAGGTCAAACTCTAAGAGGTCAGCAGTGCTCTTAACACTGCCTTTGTGTTGTTTTCATATAAATATTTTTACTGGGAAATTTTTTTGGCAAATGAGGCTAGCTCCCAGGACTGTGGAGAACAGGGATGCTTTGCTCACCACATGCCAATGGTATGCACTTGAGTCAACTCAGGGCCAGTGTGATTTGAAATCATGTCCTTTTCACTTTTGTCTTGATGCTTTCTCAGTGACTCAGTGTCTACCCTTTATCCTTTCTTCAAATGGGAAACAGCTGGGCTAAAGTGGAGTCTGTGTCCAAATTCCCTACCCCCTTCTCCTACTAAGGAAACAGCAGCTGTTTCTGACACACTAATCCCATTACAGATGTTTTGATAATTACCAAAAAGCTCAATTTGGCAGCTTGTTGGTAGAGTAGCTCTACCAGATTAACACGCTTAAACATCTTCTGCCACTCACCTAGGGTAGTTCTCTTTAAAGGGCTGTTGTATAATTTGGTTGGAGATACTCTGACAGGGTGCCTCTTTACTGAGGTAGGTGAGTTTCTTTAAGAAAATGCAAACAATACCCTTGGATCCTTTCACAGGAAGTGAAGTTGATTCATCTCTATGTCCCTCCCACTCTGTAATGCCTGATCCATAATGGTGTTAATGACTATTGGAAGAGTAAAGGCATAAATTCAAAACCATATGCTGCATTTTTCTGTTTGTCATGCATTTGACCCATTTCCTTTGCCAAAGAGTAAACCAAAATAGCATTTGGTCACAAAATCTTGTCATAATAAAAACATCTTACATATATAAAGAGCTTCACATGTTTTTATTTTCCCCCCCAAGTACATTCTTATCCATAATCTTAGTGCATTTCCACTACCCTATAGGGTAATCAAAAGTGCATTATTTTTATTTCTTAGTCTTTCCTCTCTCTCCACCCCTATATCCAATGTACTTAGAAGCCATTGATTCTACCTCTGCAATGGTTCCTGAGTCAGTCCCTTATACTTTCCTACAGTGTTACCAACTTAATTCACACTGTCATTTTCTCTCATATAGACCCTTGCAATTGTCTTCTAGCTGGTCTCCTAAACTTTGATGCTTTTATTCACAATATTATCATGATATTTCCAAAGCAGGGAGCTGATCCTGCCACTTTCCTTCTTCTGATATGCTAATGACTCTTTGTTGCCTTACTAGGTCAAGGCTGAACCCTTCAGTGTGATGTGCAAGATTTTTTTTTTGCTTGGATCCTTGCCCACCTCTCCTTAGTTTCCAAATGACTTGTGGTTGCTGAACTATCTCATGCCTCTTCATACTTCTGTGCCTTTTCCCATGTGGTACTATTTATCCGGAATGCCCTGGCCCACTCTGTATTTTTGTGAAACTCCTATTTATGCCTTGACCTTCTGGTCCCAGTATTCCCATTTATATAATGAGGGCATTGACCTAGACTGTAAATATGTAGCACTCATTTTACTGTTTACTCCTATGCTGAAGGCAGACATTGCTAATCAACCACTGAATACATTCCTGGTGAAGCTGTCTACAGGATCAGAATTCATTGTAACACAATGCTACAAGAAGCCACTCCTATTCTACTAGAGTCTTTTAAATGCCAAGAATGTACTTGAGATTAAAAATATGAAATCTTTTGCCATTCTTGGCACTAGATATTTTCTGAAGTCTCTCTCAGTTCTACTATATTCTATCAGATCCGCAGGAGGCTTTTGGTGTATTTGGACTTGTGTTTTGGGCCTCAGAGTTTGGCAATGAGGAGGAGATCATGCATAGACCCTTGGAATGGGTGGGCCCTTTCATGATGAGCCCATACTTAATCATCTTGCACAATCACTGTGAGGAACCGGTAGTCTTATTTTCTTTCAGGCCTAATGCCGATGACATGGTTGGATAAGCCAACAAGGTTATACACATTAAATGCATCTTAGCAGAGTGAAAGTCAATCATAATTGGGGACAGATGTAGATGCACAATTCTCATGTATCTTTTTCCTCCTCGGTGGACTACTGCAATGGCAGTGTTAACTGATTTTTGACACTCTCATCTGCTTTCCAGAAGACCTGTTTAGCAAGGCATTTGAGCACTTGGGGAATCCTTGATGTTTGAAAAGTAGGTTACATCAGAACATTCTCTGAACCCTAATTAAATTAAATTTCCCTTTTTGTTTCTGGCATGTAATAAGTGTAAAAACAAATACAAAAGTACTTCAAAAAGTCTGTGGAAAAACAGAATTAAAAGATAATACGAACCTTTTTATGAATGTTTTGAAGCACCCTCATATTTGTGTTATAAATGAATTCCTAGGCTTCTCTCTAGCTAGCAAGTCCACTGCCAAGTGCCATGTACTCTCCAGAATGATTGCTGCTCACCTTAGCATATACAGAATCTCCCCTCAGCGAGCTGCCTTAGTTCTAGTGACTTTGGAAACAGCTGACTTGGAGTACAATTATATTCTTTTGCTCAGACTACCCTCTGAGTTTCTCAGGCAAGAGAGCACCTTATTTCTCTTTGTATCTATTATAAGGCCTATTGTGTAGTCAGCATTTAGTAAGTACTTAGTGTAAATTACTGTCCACAGTCATGGAAGAATAGTCACTAAAATGAGAGTACCAAGGTGAGAGGAAGGTTTATTCTGATATAGGGTAATATAGGCTCAAACCATGTAAGCAGAATAATAATAACAAGGATATAGGTTGAAAGGTTCCCCTGGATAGGTGAGGTAACATGTTATATTTAGTTCTAGTTACTTCCAGCTTCAGAGAAATAGAGACAACCTGGAGCACATTCAGAGGTAAGGTCTTAGTCAGCTTGGGCCACTATAACAAATACCAAAGACTGAGTGGCTTGAATCACAATGATTTATTTCTCATAGTTCTGGAGGCTGGAAGTCCAAGATCAGGGTGACAACAGGGTTGGGTTTCTGGTAGGGCTCTCTTCCTAGTCATGTCTTCACCTGCTTTTCCTTGGTACGATCACACAGAGAGCAAGCTTTGGTTTATTGATCTTCTTATAAGGGCACTAACCTTGTCATAGAGTCTCTACCCTCATGACCCCACCTAAACCTAATCACCTCCCAAAGGACTCACCTCCAAACATCACCATTTGGGGGGATAGGGCTTTGGTATATGGATTCGGGGGGACACAAACATCTAGTTCATAGCAGTGAGTGACTTGGAAAGCATGTTATGCAAGGACTGTCTCAGTACTCTAAAGGCATTTATTTACTCAGGGAGCAAAGGGCTTGGAGCTAGCATGATAGCTGTCTAAACATATCCAAAGGCCTGCCTTGTAGCAACAGGATTAAGCTTATTGTGTGTGTCTTCATAGGGCAGAACTGAGACTGTTGGATAGAAAATATTGGAGTGTGTAGAGATGGAAACCCTTGTGAACATGCTCCATGGCAAAGCCCACACTCACGTCTTATGGGTGTATGTCTAAAGTCACGAAATCCCCAAACTGCAGCAGTATGTTCACCAGGTTCAAGAATGTGTATTTATTGAACAAAACTCAACATTCCTTTTTGGATGAGATACAGGGGGATTTATTGCCACATGGGGACAAACATTTGGTGTCTATTCCCTGCTTGGAAACCTTCAGCCATAAGATGAATCTGAGAAAGAAAGCATGGTTTACAAAAAGTGAGCCTAAGTACAGTTGGCCCATAATATCCATGGGTTCCACATCTGTGGATTCAACCAGCAGCCGACTGAAAATACTTGAAAAAAATTGTGTCTGTACTGAACATGTACAGACTTTCTTCTTGTCATTATTTCCTAAACAATACAGTATAACAAGTATTTACATAGCATTTACATTGTATTAGGTATTGTAAGTAATCTAGAGATGATTTAAAGTATACAGGATGATGTGCATAGATTATATACAAATGCTATGCCATTTTATATCAGAGACTAGGTCATCTGTAGATTCTGGTATTCGAGGGAAGTCCTGTAACCATCTCCCATGGATACAGAGGGATGAATGTAATTACTTAAAATTTAAAATTCGGGACTTGGGGCCTCAAACCCAGCAGATCCATGGTACCACCCTGTGAAGTTTCTAAGGCATTTTAATAACTAGAGCATCAAGTATATTCAAAGTTTGAAAATCATTTGACTGATTTCTACTATCATCACTTATTTCTAATAGAGGCAGTGGCAGTGGGCTTTGAGGTCATGCACTTCTGCCATTTTCCATCTTTGTTCTGATGTACTTGTCTTAAGCCATCCTTTGTACCTGCTTCCATCTGCTCCTCTTCTCCAGCAATGAATTTTACTTTTTGTCCTCCTCAAGCCACTCCTTTCTCACCCCTAAGACTTGATGTTTGGTTCTGTGACTCTATCACTTTGGCTTCTCTTTAACCCAGCTCTGCTTCCTCTGAGGACCTGGGATAATCACAGCTCTTGGTTCTTGTGGCCTGCGACCCTCCTATTCTGAGGTCACTGTCCCCTGGGCACCACTTCTTCCAACTCTCATAAACAGGTGTGGCAGCAATCTAGACATTCTCTGACTCTCTAAATTTTTTTTTTTAAACAAAGTCAATTGGTTCTCCAAATTGTGGAGACATGCACCTATGCAGAAAAGAGATGCCCTCTCTTTTTACCAGCTACTTGGGAGGCTGAGTTCTTCCAGCTGGCCTTAATTCTAAGGTTTCCAAGCACAGAACAGAGCAGTTGCTAAAAAAGAAATAAAATTGGGTATGCTTCTCTACCCCAACATCTGTGTTTCCTTCACCGAGCCATGCTTTGTACCACACAGCCTAATTAAAAGACTTTTACGCATAGCAACATTTTAGGTTTTATATCTTTTCAAGGAAAAAGCAAAACAGCAATAAAGGAAAATGAGCTGTGTCCACAAAAGCATCTGAGCTATTTTGCAACTATTCTATTCAGGCTCCCTGCTGGTAAAACAACGTATTCTTAAATTTTTTTCACTAACTTGCCTTACAAGTCTATGCTAATGACATACAATAATGACTGTCTGGATGTAATTTTGTTTTAAATTTTTTCATCTGTCCATTTCATATAACAACCTGGATTTCTCATGCATACTTTTCCCCAGAAAACTGGCCTGAGATGTGACAGTGCAATTAACAGAAATGTTCCAGCTCAGAAATGCTTTTGAGGTTAATTCTTTGTAATTAAACACAAACTAGCAGAGCATTTTAAAAGTGTGTGTCTGTTTAGATAGTAACCAGAACAACCACGACCAAATTATCTGGAACCTGGAGCGTGACAGTGAAGCTGAAATGTAAAAATTAAATTGGAATATGGTACCATAACCCAATAATGAGTACCAATGGGTGTGTCTTTATGAATTCATCTGAGCCAGGCCTTTGGATGGAAGAAGAGAGTGAGCAGTTCAAACAACCCCTGGTTTCTTCCATTGAACTGACTTTGATTGTTTAAACCAGTGGTTCTTAACCTTTTTTAGGGCCAAGACTTCTTTGAGAATTTGATGAAAGCTTCAGACATCCACCTTGGAAAAAAGACTCATTCTCACATAAGCAGTTTTCAAACAAGAGGCTCAGGCAGTGGGGTTACGGGGTTAGGCACACAACGTAAATTTAAGGTCTAATTTGCAGTCAGAACTAGACTAGAACTATTTTTCCTGTGAATTACCATCTCTGGTTTCAGAATTTCAGACCCATATTTTAACAACTTGCTAAAGATTCCTACTGAATGTTCATCCATATGTGCCATCAGTAATTCAAATTCAATCTTCCTAAAACTTTACAAGCTCAGAATCTGAATCATTTGACTTCTTTTTCCTCCACATTCCTCTCAGCAGTTAGTGAACTCGTTCCTGCCGTTCCAAACCCCACCCCTGCACCCCAGCCCTTCCCTCCCCTGTGATCTTTTACATCTAATCTCTCCTTGCTGCTCCCTCTGCTGGTCAGGTTTTTAATTTCTTCTAGTGTGGTTTGGCCACCAATTTCTAACTGGTCTCATCTGCACCAACAAAGCACAGCTCCATTTTATCTACCTTTGTCTCAAAAGCATTTAGATTTCTTCACTATCTCATGGATTATATACAAAACTTTTAGCGCAATATTCAAGACCCACCACCAAAAATTTTAATTCCTGTGTTTTAACTAAAATGCTTTCCTTCACCTGATGACTTACAGGACTCTTACGCTTTCTTAAAGTCTCTTGCTACCTCCTCCACCTGCTGTCTTTCCCCTGTCGTTTTCCCTTTTGGAGAAGTACTTTTTATTCTGAACTTCTATATACCTACATGTCCTTTTAAGCTTTTGTTAAGGTATAATTTACTTACTGTGTGCAATTCAATGATTTTTAGTCAATTTACAGAGTTGTGCAACCATCCCCACAATCCAGTTCTGCGTATATTTTTAAAACAATATAATATAACATAATGTAATATCTACAGTGCCAGGCACTGTGATCAGCACATTATTTTCATAATTATAATCATTGTGGAGGTAGTAATTATTTCTATTTTATGAATTAGGAAGTTAAGGCTTGAAGACATTAAGTAATTGTCTCAAGTCACACAATCATTAGGAAGCTAAGTCAGGATTGGAGTCCAGATCCGGCTGATTGCAAAGACCATAGTTTTAGGCAATATGACATGTCTTTCAAATAAAAAAAAATCTTACTTTAAAACTGTAATCCACTAAATAAAAAGTGGATTAGTTTTATCCCATGCTGTATTCATAATGCCTAGCACAAATACAGTCAGTAAACATCTAAGTGACTTCATGAATGCATACTTTTATTTTATCATGGAGTTATTTTAGAATTATTCTACTGCCATTTTTGTTCAAACGATAGGCCATTGATTGCCTTAGGTGTTGTTATATTTAGGGTAACTGTGTCTTGGAGTAGGGTGGGTAAAGGTTTGTTAATCCTATTGTCACATGATGGTGATGAGTAGGACCACTAACTTAGGCCACCTTTGAATTAAATAATCCCTCAGAGTTTCAGCTTTCTGATCTATAACATGAGGTGGTAGTACCCTATGTGCTCATCTTGAAGAATGGTTACAGTTAGAAAAATGTGAGAATAAACATAGGAAAAAATAAAGGAGGAAGGAAGGAAAGAAGGTGGAAAAAAATTAGTAACTACATTTAGGGAAATGTGCCTAATTTCTTTCTGTTGCTCACATCTCAATGGCATATTCATCCCATCTCCTCTTTGCAAAAAGTAAAGAATCTATACTATCATAATTCTTTTTTGGTTGTCCTGAAATTCTAGGATTTTCTAGTTAATGTGGATCTAGTATTATTATAATTAAATAAAACATTTTCTGTTGGTGGCTGTAATTTCATTTTACTGACAATTAAGCTTCTTCAAATATAATGACAGGAAAGAAGTGAAGGAATAAATAAAGAAAAGGAAAATCAAGGAGGGGAAGACACTGATAAAAGGAAAAGAAAGAAGGAAGGAATGGAGACAAGAAAGAGTGAATGAAGAAAGAAGAGAGAAAGAGTAAAAAGAAGAAAGCAAAGAGAAAAAGGATGGAGAGGAAACAAGAAAATTTAAAAAGAGAATAGAAGATAAGGCGCATAGAAAAGTTTGAAAAAGAGAGAAACTTAGCTCATACTATTTCAGCCAGTCCTATGCATTTTGAAGCAAAACTTTCTGAATCCATGCTTCAACCACAGCCTTGAAATGTAGTTTGAGCTGGCAACATAGCCCCACACTGACATGTCTCCAAACATTTCACTGCTGAAAAGACTGCCTTGTGCATGGGATCGTCTCTGAGTTTCAGGTCATGTTTGAAAGAAAACCTGGATGCACCGGTTTTCCGTTTCCGTGAGAAGGAAAGGGTTCTTGCCTTATGTTAGCCAGACATAGAAGGGCTCAGTTCACAAATTACACGCTGTCAAGGGTATGTGAGTTTTACATTGCTGCTTGGAGGCCAGCTTGTTTATGTCTTTCCTGGTCCTTCTCCAATGTGATCTCACTCATTGTGACAGGGATTCTATATCACTCCATGAAAAGTGGTCCTCGTTAAGTGAATCCTAGAAGGCTCTGCAAGACAGAATAGAAAAGGCCTTGGCCTGACTTGGGGACTCCACAGAGGGAAAGAAAGTTGGACTTTTCTATCTAAAGTTTAACGTCCAGCTCTCGAGATAATTCATGAATCAAGCAAACCCTTTTGAATCCTCCTTGCAAATGGACTGTATGTTCTGTTTATCTGATGGCCTGACTTGGGGACTCCACAGAGGGAAAGAAAGTTGGACTTTTCTATCTAAAGTTTAACATCCAGCTCTCGAGATAATTCATGAATCAAGCAAACCCTTTTGAATCCTCCTTGCAAATGGACTGTATGTTCTGTTTATCTGAAAAAAAAAAAAACAACTACATAGCCATTTCTGCCCATCTGCTATGTTTTGCAAGAAAGTG
>NW_007731760.1:8320-9321 GCF_000696425.1 Galeopterus variegatus | reverse complement strand
GTCCAGCTCTCGAGATAATTCATGAATCAAGCAAACCCTTTTGAATCCTCCTTGCAAATGGACTGTATGTTCTGTTTATCTGAAAAAAAAAAAAAACAACTACATAGCCATTTCTGCCCATCTGCTATGTTTTGCAAGAAAGTGATTTGCTGTCTGTTTTATATTGAGGCAAAAATGATAAAACACATCTACAGCTGACAGCAAAGGTTGTTTACACTGTCAGCATTTCTATCAGATCCTTTATCAGTGTACTGGGAGGCCCTGGTTTATTCATTCATATTTGTCAGAGCTTAATTGTAAAATGATGTTAAAGCCAGCCATAGACCATGTTTTATTTAATTGTGATTATGCTATATCCATGTTGACTAGAAGTCCTAGCATTTCAGAACACTCAAAAGGGAATTATGAGGGTATTCTTCATGAGGTTAGTTACACCATCGAGACCTTACCAAGAAAGAAGGAAGCTGATCATGTTTCCTTAACTGTAGTTAGTAATTTCTTCTTATTTCTTAACCCAATGTGTTTATCCTCTTAAAATACCTGGGATTAAGTAAATATTACCAGAACATTTTGACACTAATCTACTAATTCCAGAGTCTATACAAATGTGTAAAGTGAAATATTCCAGATAGCATGTTTTTTCCCCTGAGGCACTAGAGGCCTCATACTCAATGACTGCCTTCAGAGAGAAAAAGAAAGTCTATGGGAAGGGAATTTTCATGTTTTCTTCAGCCTACAGATTCAAGTTATCCATTCGTAGCAAATATCACAATTATCTATTAGAGCTTCTAAATATTTTAGATTTGATCCAATTTGTTTACGGTTTCAGAGGACTTATTTTTTTTTTAAGACATTAAGCACTAGTATCCTTCAACAGACTCTTCCTCTAAAGAAATTTATAAACTAGACCTGGTCAATCTGCATCTGCTCCCTGGAGATGGCTTTCACCTTTGTTTTTCTCTCTCATCAACACACACACACACACACACACACACACACAC
>NW_007731760.1:3807-7622 GCF_000696425.1 Galeopterus variegatus | reverse complement strand
ACACACACACACACACACACACACACACACACCCCACTGAACACATAAGTGTTGGCCGTACAAAAATTACTAAAAGTAGTTGTTGGCCTTAAGGAGCTCTCAAATAATCATCAAGGCAAGGCCAAAAATTTCAGCCTTGAACTAACCCTCTAAATTTAATTCTGAGTCTAAATCTTTCAAAAAAACTTTTCCGTTAGGGAAGCCAAATCCCCATACACCAAAGACATCGAATCCTAAGATCATCTTGTCTTTGAATCATCTAAGATGGAATCCAACCCATCATCTGGCTCGATGCCAGAATAAGAGCACTGCACGGAGTCCACAGGTTTTCTTTGTTTGAGGATAAGAAGAGGCTCATCTTTTTCTCTTGTTAATCACCGTTGCTTTGACTGTGGTTGCTGATGAGGTAAATTCCCTCGGCAAGCTGAGGCAATATTTTCCAAAGGAAAGTAAGCTTTGTTTTGCATTTGCTCCTCCTCCTCATCAGAATCTGTGCTTAGGTTCCCAGCTCCGGTCTGCCCACAAATGACCATCTGGCCCGCAGCTGCTGTGTCCAAGTGGAAACACTCCGCACAAGCAGTCCAAGGGCTCCTTTTACTTCTTGTAAATGACAATGTCTGCGTTGTAGATTACCCCATCCCTTCCACTGGAAAGGCAACAACTGTCATTTTCTTTCTTTTTTCTTTTCATGAACAGTTGTTTACAGTGGAAACATATATGTCAGGCACATGGCAGGGGACTAGCGGGCTTAAACGATAAGCATGACCAGTTGCATTTCAGAGACTCTGAGAGTACAGCTGTCAGGGACATGTTTAGAAGCCGAAGTGACAAAGTTAGAGTTGTGGAATCCAGCCAGATGCATGTTCATTTGGGTAGGAGAGCTTGCTGGCTGAGTGCTAACAGTGGTCTCAGTTGTAGAAAACAACCTATCCGTTCGTTTTTCTTGCCCTGACCAAGCCTGGTGATGTGGCAGGAATAACAGTAGTTAATATTTATAGAGTGCTTATTATGTGCCTGGCACTGTGCTGAGTGCTTTATAAGCATTACCTTATTAAATGCTTTTAACCACCCTATGAAGTGGTTACAAATATTACTCCACTTTAAAATTTCGAAATTTGCAACTCCAAGAAGGTGAGTCACTTGTCCAAGATCATACATTTGTCCAGTCTACTTCCCTGTGCTTTCACAATAGCAGGAATATTGTAAATGGCTTGAAGACAGAAATTATGAGTTTTCCAGTAATGAGTCCTCAATACTTAGCATAGAGCCAATACTTAGCTCACAGAAGATGCAAAAACAAAACAAAACAAAACAAAAACTCCAAAACCCAAAAAAACAAAAACCACCAAAAAACCCAAAAAACTTGTGGAATGAACAGATAATGAATTTGTGCCTTTATAGTAGAAGGCTGTCTGCTTTCTCCTCCAAAAACTATGAATCTCTCCAACCAAATTTACTGGAAGTCATCTACACTCAGGAATATGGTAGAGAAAAATGCCACTGTTATACTGACTTCTCCTAGAATAATAATCTGGACCTGCTGCCCCCCAAAAGATTACAATTAATGCTGTCTTACTCCTGCCTTCACTTTCCCCTTTAGTCATGCTCTTTGCTCCATTAACATATTCTCTTTGTTCTGCCTGTTCAGTCCCATCCACCTTGAAGGTTCAGCTCAGATCTCATCTCCTCCAGAATGCATTCACCAGGTTCCCTCATCTATTTTTGCTCCTACAATGACTATGGTCCCTTGAACACCAGTTAGAATGCAATGTTACCAGGAACACAGCAGATTACGTTTAGAGACTGGGGTCTTAGGTCCACTGGTTAAAGAGAACTTTAGGGAGATTCAGTCCTATTTTCTCCATAGTCCTTGGCACAATGGTTTATAGTGATTCAGTGATCCATACTTTGTGGCCACACCTTTGGTCTCATATCCTTCATGGCTAACACACCCTTCTTTCCTCTGCTTCTTTCATGTGTAGGGTTCAAACTGTGCCTATGAAAACAGATTCAGCCTTATAATGAGAATATTTCTCCATAATGAAATATTAGACAGTATTCTAATGACATTTAAGTGTTTTACTCTGTGCCAGGCTGTTTACCTACATCACAGCATGAGCCTAGTAGTCAAAGAGCAGGGCCAGCCTAAATGGACACAAAATATGCTAGTTTTTCAGGATGGAATTTCAGGGGGACATGGAGGTCTTATGAATTTCTTCTCCCTGAATCTTCTTTATCACTTCTTGCTGCTTTCTAAAGTTCCACTCTTGGAGTTTCATTTCTGTATAGCTGACCCTATGCAGAGGCAATGATTTAGGTTTTGACATCCATAATATTATGTCTTGAAGAGCTTTTCTTCTGGAAAGATTGGTTATCCAGAGATTCTCGCTGTCAGGCTGGCTGTGAGTTTTGCTTTGCTCTTGACACTTCTGTGTTTTAGAACAAGAGTCAGAATAACCTTACAGCTGTCATTTGATCAGAGCATCCTAGTTTACAAAGTGCTTTCAGAGGATCTCTCCAGAGCATTAAACTTCCATATAAGGGATAAGAGGCTTTTTTCCTTATTTTGCCAATGAAGAAATCCAGACTTAAAGAGACTTAAGTTTCTAGTTCAAGGTCATGCAGCCAGTAAATGGAGGACTGACATGTTCTGAGTGCCCAGCTTTTTCCACCATACAATGCTTCCCGTTCTTAACATTCCCTCAGACAGTGCTAACCACATTAGAATTACCTGGGATGCTTGTAAAAAATGCCACTGCCAAAGCCTTACCCCAGGTGACTTTAATTTCATTGGTATGGGTGGGGCCTGGTCATCAGTATTTTTTTTTATGTTCCACATTTCTAATGTGAGAACCACTGATCTGTAGTCTTTATTTCCATGACACTTGGTGAACTACAAATTGAAAGCAGTATAAATATTAATGGTTTCTTCTTTGCAGCAGTTGCTAAAAGCCAGATTGTTAAATTATTGAATCATTGGAGAAGTAAATTTTCTGAGGATACACAAGCTTCAAAATGCAAGTCTTCTGTCTTCTAGCAGACAGTTCTCTACTCCAGACTGTATGCTGCCCCAAATAAAATAAAAGGCAAAGGTTATCTTCTTTAACTGGAAATCTGTTGGTATTTATAAAGCTGTTTGAGCTTCTGCAATTGCTCTGCCACGGAAATAGTATTTACGAGAGCTATCACCAGCTCACTTTTATATCTGAACCAGCTGCCTGGAGGAAAAATGTTAACTAGTTTACAGTTTATACTTTCTCATAAGTTTTATGGTGAAAACACATTTTCCAATGAGTACATTCCTCTCTTTCTTTGCGTTTCAAGCATAACACTTTCAATGTGATCAGTGGCTTGGGCACAGAAGAACAGTCTGCTAGCTCCTGGCCAGCAAGGCCACTTTGCTAAGCAGCGGCAGACGAGTTGCAGAACCACCCCTAACTTAGCACTGGTTCCTCCAGGCTCACCTGGAATTGAATCCCACTGTCCTCAGTAAAAGAACATGGTCAGATCTCCTTTCTGTGCTTCTGGCAGAAGGTGAGTCTGATGTGCTGCAAAAGTTACAGGAAATGGTGAAGGAAAGCAAAAGTGGAGGGAGAATTTCTTCTGAGTAATTAAAATGCAGTTAACTGAATGCTTCAAGTAATCAGAGCTCCCTTTTACTTCAGTAGGAAGAAATAAACCCTTACAAGACAAATTTATTATAAAAGCAATGAAGAAGCAAAGCAAAACAAAAAATCTTCCTGGCTATGTCCTCTGTTCTTTGGATTGTAGGAATTTGAAGCCAGGGATAGTCTTCATTCATCTTTGTATCTTTG
>NW_007731760.1:0-2090 GCF_000696425.1 Galeopterus variegatus | reverse complement strand
AAACAATATATGGCAGAAGTGATGGGATGTCCCTTTCCACATAAAAAGACTATGGCTTTTACCTCAGAAACACTTTTGTAGGCACTTGAGCTGTCTCTCTTGCTTTCTCTTCAGTTGCCCACTTCTAGGGGAATAAGAAGCCATATCGTGATGCAGCTCTGTGGACAGAGTCATGTAGCAAGAGTCAGCCAGCATGAGTGAGCTTAGAAGCAGATTCCCCCCATGCATTTTAGTTGAACCTTCAAGTGAGACTGCAGCCCTGGCTGCAGCATTTGGAGTGTTGGAATACTCTTCTTTAAAGTGTTGTTTATTTCTCTTTTCTTTTCTTTGGGTGGAGGTGTCTTAATCCATTTTGTGCTGTTATAACAGAATACCTGAGTCTGAAGAATTTATAAAGAACAGAGATTTATTTCTTACCATTTCAGAGATTGGGAAGTCCAAGGTCAAGGAGCCTGCATCTGACAAAGTCATGGCAGAAGACAGGAAGGAAAGAGAGTACACACGTGTGAGACAGAGAGAGAAAGGAGGGAAGACAGCCAAACATTTTTTTATCAGGAACTTGCTCTTACAATAACTAACCCATTTATGGATTAACCATTATGAATCAATAACATTAATTCATTTATGAGGGCAGAGCCTTCATGACCTAATCACGTCTTAAAGTACTACCACTCAACACCATTGCATTGGGGATTACATTTCTGACACATAAACTTTAGGGGACATATTCTAACCATAGCAGGGAGGATCCTATGTTTCCTGGATACCATATCTTCTTCTGTCCTAATTTGCTCCATCACTTGTTCAAAAACATTTTTTAGTATCTTTCTAAGTCAGAGGGCATGGGAAGTAAATTTTTCAAGTTTTTCATGTCTGAATATATCATTACACGATCCACACACTTGCTTGATAATTTTACTTGGCATTAAATCTAGATTGAAAATAATTTTACAATTACAATTTGAAGGCATTGACCAATATATTGAATTTTAGTTTTCAGTGTTGCTGGAGAAAAGTCTGATGTCACTCTGTTTCCTGTTGAAACCCATCTGAATGTTTTTTATTTTCCATAAGCATATGGGATCCTCTCTGAACCCATATATTTAAAAATTAACAATACCGTGCCTTAGTATGGCTTACTAATTATTTTTTGTTCATTCAGCATGCCAGGCAAAGACTTGACATTTAGCAAGTGCATACAAATACAAGTCAAAGTCCATTTCTGATTGGGTGGTGCTTGTGATTTCAAGCAATTGAGGAGCAAGAGATCTTTAAGCCCCTTTGGCTGCCATCACGTTCCTTTGAATGGCCATCCAAATAGATGCTAATCTTTAACACCATAAACTTTGGTGTGAGAGACTTCTTAGACATTTGGGCAGTGGATGATACACCTTTCTTGGTTCAATAACACCACTGTTTTATTAGCTTCAGACTTGCGAAGAATTTGTAGCACTAATCAGGCCTTAGTTACTAAACTTAAAAGCAGTTCCTCTCACATCTAAAATAGAGTTCTGCATGGGGACTTGCAGATTGATGACTTCCACATTCAGTCTGTTAGGTTCTTCAGTCATGCCCTTATATTATCTGCTTCCCATTCATCCACCTCCTTTAACTCTGCATGCCTTGAACTCCTGGTAGGGCAAGAGACTAAATTTCGTTTGTGTATCTTCCCCTTACCTTCTGTTCCTCAGCTTCCAATTTCTCTCACTGCCAGAAACATTATTCTTCACATCACAGTAGCTCCATAAAGATTGTTAAAAAAATTTTTAAACAAACAAAACATGCCACCAGAGACAGCCAGAAAAACTGCTACGGAAATTTCAAGAGGAAATTTCACAAAGCAGTGCAGTCACACAAAATCAAGGAATGAGTAAGAAGAACCCCAGATTGGGTGAAGTGGAAACATGATTATAAAATCTGTTTCCTCTGGGGACTCTGAAGAAATCTCCTACCCTCTCTGAGCATTGCACCCTGCTCTTAGAAAAAGAGGCATAATAATATCTTTCTTCCTCCACATCCCTAGACTGCAGGGGCATAAATTGGATAACATGTATGAAAGCAATCTGAATTTCTTGGAAATCAGGACAGAC
>NW_007731759.1:215769-218506 GCF_000696425.1 Galeopterus variegatus | reverse complement strand
ACCCTGTCACTGAGCATCCCTACCCTTGTGGGGCCTTATATTCATCCAGCAAAAGAAAAAAACAGCCTCCGGGGGCCAGGAGAACACATTCCTAACACACACCCCTCCCCTTAGTGCAAAGATGTTTCTAGAATGTGTTCTACTACGTAGACACAGAATTTCTCCTGAGAAGCCCAAGGACCCATAGCTATGAGCAATTCCGCAGATGGCTTTTCTCCAAAGCTGCGGAATCTGGTGCAGGTTGGAAAACCTTCAACCCCNCCATCTTTTGTCTCTTGTCTCTTTTCTAATCCTGCGCTTGTCTTCTCGTCCTGCCATCTCCAGCTGGCTTCCGGCTTGTCATCACTCCATCATACTACATAATACTCTATCATAACTCCATTATAACTACATCATACTCCATCATTAATCCTTCTTTACTCCATCATCACTCCATCATGTTTCATCATACTCCATCATCACTCCATCTTACTCCATCGTTATCCCATCATACTCCATCATTACTCCATCATACTCCATAATACTCTATCATAACTCCATTATAACTCCATCATACTCCATCATTAATCCATCATTACTCCATCATCACTCCATCATACTCCATCCTACTCTATCATTACTCCATCATCACTCCATCATTTTTCGTCATACTCCATTGTGCTCCATCATGTTCCATCATTACTCCATCACAACTCCATCATCACTCCATCATGTTTCAGCATACTCCATCATGACTCCATCATACTCCATCATTACCCCATCATACTCCATCATCACTCCATCATACTCCACCATCACTCCATCATGTTTCATCATACTCCATCATACAACATCATACTCCATCATACTCCATCATCACTCCATCATACTCCATCATACTCCATCATCACTCCATCATGTTTCATCATACTCCATCATCGTACTATCATTTTTTATCATACTCCATCATATTCCATCATTACTCCATCACAACTCCATCATATTCCATCATCACCCAGCAATTCTCCACCATCACTCCGTCATACTCCATCATTACCCCATTATACTCCATCATAATCCATCATCACTCCATCATGTTTCATCATACTCCATCATCATTCCATCATACTCCATCATTACCCTATCATACTCCATCATTGCTCCATCATACTCCATCATACTCCATCATCACTCCATCATCGCTCCATCATACTCTATCATTACTCCAACATACTCCATAATAGTCTATCATANCATTCACCTAACTTAAGAATGTAATTATACAATTAAAATTTTATTAATATAGCCTGATTTCCATTCCCCACTTGTCTCATATCATTTTTATCATATGGTGTAATTATCTTTTCTTTTCCTCTTTGTTAACAAAGGAAATGCGAAGTAAAAAACATCTATTTGCAGAGACACAAATCCCAGCTCTCACTTCCCATGATGCCCTCCACTATACCCTGTCACTGAGCATCCCTACCCTTGTGGGGCCTTATATTCATCCAGCAAAAGAAAAAACAGCCTCCGGGGGCCAGGAGAACACATTCCTAACACACACCCCTCCCCTTAGTGCAAAGATGTTTCTAGAATGTGTCCTACTACGTAGACACAGAATTTCTCCTGAGAAGCCCAAGGACCCATAGCTATGAGCAATGCCGCAGATGGCTTTTCTCCAAAGCTGCGGAATCTGGTGCAGGTTGGAAAACCTTCAACCCCTTCCAGAAATGCTATGAGAAGACAATTTTCCTATATTTAAGTAAGACATAAACAATTTTAAAAGTCTTAAAGACGTTTTCATTATTTAAAGAGGGTTCCAGTCATACCAATTTAAATTTCTGAACAGCAGCAATCTGGTCACTGTATTTTCTATAATAAAATAAAAGGAACTGGACATTATGCTAAGTGAAATAAGCCAGGCACAGAAAGAAAACCACTGTGTGATCTCACTTACATATGGAATCTAAAAGAGACAATCTCATATAAACAAGGAGTAGAAAGGTGGTTACCAGAGGCTGGGGGAGAGGAAGAGCTGGGGGGAAAGGTACAAAGCTTCAGTTAGACTGCAGGAATAAGTTTCAGTAATCTTTGGTACTAAACAGTGCCACAGCTAATGATAATATATTGTTTATTTCAAAACTGCTAAAATAATATATTTTTACCATTCTCACCACAAAAAAGTTGGTAAGGTGATGGATATATTAATTAGCTTGGTTGAATCTTTCTACAGTGTATATAGAGATCAAAAAATTGTCTGTTAAAAATAAATAAATAAATAAAGCTATTCAGAAATGCATCGGGGAAAAAAGGAATTGAAAAAAAATCCATCCTCATGTACCCTGGAGGAGACAGATGACCAGACGCTTTCATTGCCCTCTTCTCCTGACAGCCATGTTCCCCACCCTCTCCCCCTGTATTTCCAAGAAAAGAGGCCACCTCCTCCTCCCCAGGCATTCAACCATCATGTGCTCTCAATGGCCACAACAATCCAGTTTAGAGAGAACAGCCACAGTGACCATGGGAACTCGTGCTCCATCATAACTCGTCATACTCCATAATACTCCATCATCACTCCACCATAACTCCATCATACTCCAATATACTCCATCATTAATCCATCATACTCCATCATAAATCCACCATAACTCCATCATACTCCATCACACTCCATCATACTCCATCATACTCCATAATACTCCATCATAACTCCATCATACTCCATCATATTCCATCATTACTCCATCACAACTCCATC
>NW_007731759.1:206732-215330 GCF_000696425.1 Galeopterus variegatus | reverse complement strand
CCATTATACTCCATCATACTCCATCATATTCCATCATTACTCCATCACAACTCCATCATACTCCATTATACTCCATCATACTCCATCATATTCCATCACACTCCATCATATTCCATCACACTCCATAACTCCATCATACTCCATCATCACTCCATCACACTCCATCATACTCCATCATACTCCATCATACTCCATCATACTCCATCATAACTCCACCATAACTCCATCATCCTCCATTATACTCCATCATACTCCATCATACTCCATCATAAATCCACTGTAACTCCATCATACTCCATCATATTCCATCATTACTCCATCACAACTCCATCATACTCCATTATACTCCATCATACTCCATCATATTCCATCACACTCCATCATATTCCATCACACTCCATAACTCCATCATACTCCATCATATTCCATCACACTCCATCATATTCCATCACACTGCATAACTCCATCAT
Source organism: Galeopterus variegatus (assembly GCF_000696425.1). NCBI lineage: Eukaryota > Metazoa > Chordata > Mammalia > Dermoptera > Cynocephalidae > Galeopterus > Galeopterus variegatus. Next base: position 214,860 of record NW_007731759.1, on the reverse strand, counting down.
ACTCCATCATATTCCATCACACTCCATCATACTCCATCATTAATCCATCATACTCCATCATAAATCCACCATAACTCCATCATACTCCATCATCACTCCATCACACTCCATCATACTCCATCATAACTCCACCATAACTCCATCATACTTCATCATACTCCATCGTGCTCCATCATTAATCCATCATACTCCATCATAAATCCACCGTAACTCCATCATACTCCATCATATTCCATCACACTCCATCATAACTCCATTATAACTCCATCATCCCTCCATCATGCTTCCTCATACTCCATCACACTCCATCATTACTCCACCATTACTGCATCATACTCCATCACCACTCCGTCACAACTCCATCATAACTCCATCATACTCCATCATATTCCATCATTACTCCATCACAACTCCATCATACTCCATCATACTCCATCATTACCCGATCATACGCCATCATTACTCCATCATACTCTGTCATTGTTGGAAACAGGGAGCTGCTCTGAACACAGGGGTCCCCTAGGGGGCGCAGCTCTCATCCAGCTGTATCCAGCTGATGAAGCTTCATGAGATTCAAAGAGAATTGTTTTGAAAATAGTTGGAGATGTTTTTTAGGAAGTCTAGACTTCTGACCTTGGAGCATTCCTGAGAACTTGGGAGTGTGTGCTATTCCTGTAAACTCCCACATCCTGCTGTTGCACAGAATTAGTAACCCTTTGTTTAGACATGCACTTAGAAAAGTATATAAGGAGAAATGCCTGTTGAATAAAGCGCAGCAGCTCTTCAAGGCTGTTTGTCCTCCTGACCCCATCTTTTGTCTCTTGTCTCTTTTCTAATCCTGCGCTCGTCTTCTCGTCCTGCCATCTCCGGCTGGCTTCTGGCTTGTCATCACTCCATCATACTACATAATACTCTATCATAACTCCATTATAACTACATCATACTCCATCATTAATCCTTCATTACTCCATCATCACTCCATCATGTTTCATCATACTCCATCATCACTCCATCTTACTCCATCGTTACCCCATCATACTCCATCATTACTCCATCATACTCCATAATACTCTATCATAACTCCATTATAACTCCATCATACTCCATCATTAATCCATCATTACTCCGTCATCACTCCATCATACTCCATCCTACTCTATCATCACTCCATCATCACTCCATCATTTTCGTCATACTCCATTGTGCTCCATCATGTTCCATCATTACTCCATCACAACTCCATCGTCACTCCATCATGTTTCAGCATACTCCATCATGACTCCATCATACTCCATCATTACCCCACCATACTCCATCATCACTCCATCATACTCCACCATCACTCCATCATGTTTCATCATAATCCATCATACAACATCATACTCCATCATACTCCATCATCACTCCATCATACAACATCATACTCCATCATCACTCCATCATACTCCATCATCATACCATCATTTTTCATCATACTCCATCATGCTCCATCATATTCCATCATTACTCCATCATACTCCATCATCACCCCATCATGTTTCATCATACTCCATCATACTCTATCATCGTACTATCATTTTTCATCATACTCCATCATATTCCATCATTACTCCATCACAACTCCATCATATTCCATCATCACCCAGCAATTCTCCACCATCACTCCGTCATACTCCATCATTACCCCATCATACTCCATCATAATCCATCATCACTCCATCATGTTTCATCATACTCCATCATCACTCCATCATACTCCATCATTACCCCATCATACTCCATCATTACTCCATCATACTCCATCATCACTCCATCATCGCTCCATCATACTCTATCATTACTCCAACATACTCCATAATAGTCTATCATAACTCCATTATAACTCCATCATACTCCATCATTAATCCATCATTACTCCATCATCACTCCATCATACTCCATCCTACTCCATCATCACTCCATCATACTCCATCCTCATACCATCATTTTTCATCATACTCCATCATGTTCCATCATTACACCATCACAACTCCATCATACTTCATCATCACCCAGCAATAGCCCATCATCACTCCATCATACTCCATAATACTCTATCATTACTCCATCATAACTCCATCATAACTCCATCATACTCCATCATACTCCACCATCACAAAATACCCCTTTGTCTCGAACTTTGCTGAACTTTCCTTCCCTTTCCCTGATTTGAAGAAACATCTCACTTGTGCACACTGAATATCCTGCAGCCTTCCCAGTAGTGACCACCTTTTCCCTGCCAAGCCTCATACCACTGTGCCTAGAAGTGGGTAACATCTCTCATTCTCCCCACTGCTGCACCCCCTTTCCTCTTTCATAAACCCCTCATTACCCTTCATCGCTGTGGTCATCTGCTAACCTCATGGTCACTCCTCTTCAGTCATTGAAGATTATATGGCCCAGATCACTGTCTTTTTTTTCAACACCACTTACATCATCAGCCTTGGCATACACACAGCTGATGCAACCAGCAATCTCTCCTTTCAGATTCTCACATCCTTTGCTCCAATCATCTTCCCTTCCACCCCATTTTGACCACCTACCCCCCAAAGCTTATTACCACCAGTAACCACCCAGCTCTGAACAACTTCATTTTATTCACTCCCTCTCTGTCTAACTTCCACTTCCTATCTTTCCAGTTCACTGATTTTGGAATTGCCATTCCTGCCATTCTCTGATCCTACTGGGACCTGGAATCTCTGATCCTGCCCCCTTCCATTGTTCCTCATTTCCCTCATGCCGTCACTCTCCTCCTCACCTAACTTAGAACCCATGGTACAACACACTTACCTAAATCTTTTGTAAACACCCTTAATCTCCTGGCACCTCTCTCACTCCATTTACACTCACTGGGAGAAAAAACTACTGATATCCATGTATGTTCTGCCTTCAATGCTCACCCAAGCAGCTAAACCAGGAGTCAGAAAACTATAAACCAGAACCAAATGTGGTCCATTCTTGTTTTTATAAATAAAGTTTTATTGGAACCACACTCATTCATTTCTGAATTATCTATGGCTCATTTCAAGCAACAATGGCAGAGTTGAACAGTGGAACAGAAACTGTACGGTCCACAAAGCCAAATATACTTTACTATCTGTCTCTGTACAGAAGAAATCTGCCAAATCCTGAGCTAAGACAATCTAAAAATAAATGCACAACCATGCTTACTGGCCTCACTTTTTGTTCATGTCCTCAAAACTCAAGTCGATACCCAACTTTAACAGACATTCTTTGGTGAGATACATTTCTCCTCTCACCTATTGACCTCACCTCAAAACAGAGAAAGAAAATATACATAATCAAATAAAAATAACTTCATCCTTGCATCATCTAATCCACCTGCCTTACCTACATGCCTACACCATCTCTCTTTCTCCTCTTTGTGGATCATGTATTAATATTTCACATCTTAAAACAAACAAACAAAAAAAAAAAACCTTTATTTGACTATGCATCCCCTTCCAGCTCTTTCCCATTTCTCTGCCTTCGTAGAAAATTTCCACACTCGCTGTATCCACTTTCTGTCTCTCATTCTCTCCTCACTACTCCACTGAGATGGCTTTTATCAAGGTCACCTAAGACACGCATACTGTTAAACCCAAGAGTCTATGCTCAGTTTTCATTTTACGAGACTTCTTAGCAACATTGGAAGAGACTGACTATGAAGTCTGTCTTGAAACACTTTCTTCTCCTGACTCCCTGGACTCCACACTTGCCTAGATTCCTTCCTAGCTCTCTAACAGCTCCATTTCAGTCTCTCTGCAGTCTCCTCATCTGCTGATGAGAAGTTAGAAAACCCCAGAGCTTTGCTCTTGGACTTCTCATTTTCTCTTTTCTCTATCTCTCCTCTCTCCCTAGGTGATCTCATCCAGGCTCACCACTTTAAGTGCCATCTCTGGGCTGCTAATGCCTGAATCTGTAATTCCAGCCTTGATTGTAATCTGGAGCCAGACATCCAATCCTCAAATCAATACCTTCACATAGATGTCTAATAACCACCTTGAACTCAGCCTAATCAAACACTAATTCCCACACCCACTCCCTATAGCTGCTCCACCCCAGTCTTTCCTTTTCAGGAAACAGTATGCTAATCCACTCAGTTCCTTGCGTTCCCACACCCACTCCCTATAGCTGCTCCACCCCAGTCTTTCCTTTTCAGGAAACAGTATGTTAATCCTCTCGGTTCCTTAGGCTGAAAACCTAATAGTTTTCCTTGTTTCCTTTCTCTCCCTCACAATTCACATTCAAACCATGTATAAATTCTGTTGGTTCAACTTCCACAACAGAGCAGAAACTATAACAATATTCGCCATCTCCTTTGCTACATCCTAGACTAAGCCACCAGAGCCTTTTATCTGGACTAATAAAGTAGCCTCCTGCTTCCAAACTTGTTCCTGTATGTTTCATTCTTCACGCACAGCCAGAGGGATACTCCTAAATTCTAAACCAGATGGCACCACCCTTACTCGGAAAACATCCAGTAGCTTCTCCCGCTGTTACAGTGAAACCAGACTCCCCACTATAGCCAGTAGTTACTGTTATTGCATCCCTGTCCACCTCTTCAAAATCCTTCCCCTCCCCTTGCTCCTGTGTTCATTGTCCTCCAGCCAGTGGCCTTAGATCTATCCTTGCAGGTTGCCGAGTTCATCCCATCAAGATCTTCTCCGTAGAATGCTCCTCAGCTAGGTCTTTGAACAGCTATTCCCTCCTCAAATGCCACCCTTCAGAGAGAACATCCTGATACCCTGGGTCAATTTCTATTATATTACTAATTTTTATTTTCTTCATAGCACTTATCAGTTCCAAATTATCTTATTTATATACATATAAAAGTTGGTACTTACTTGCATGTTTATTTTCTAAACAAATTAGTCTATAGCTTCTTGAGGGCATAAATTTGGTTATTCTTCCACCGTCTGTCCTGCATCTAAACTAGCTCTTGAAACAGAGTAAGTTCTCGATAAACACCTGTTATCTGATGGACTGAGAAATACAATTAAATAAAATGTAAAGTTTGTAATTTAGCACCTAAACCTAAGGAAGTTATAATTTATAAGACTATTTTATATTCAAGTGATGCTTGAATTTTCTAATTTTCTTGGCCCATTGCTAGAAATATTGGAGTCTTGAAAAAGCACAGAATCATACTCACTCGGGTAGTTAACACCCAGGAAGAAAATCACATATTTAAAGTGAAATCTACCCTGCATATACACATATTCATCCTAACCAGGCGCAAGCCCTCACATGCACAAATACATTTAACACCTCTGAAAGCTAATTTTCCCCGTTGAGCCACAGTGACTGTTTAAGGAGTACCAGTTCCTTAAACAAATATACCATATAATTACCGATTCACTGAACCTTTATCATTCCCATGGCAGTGTACTTTCCTAACCCAATATTGTTCTCCATATTACTTTTTTCTCTTACATTTAAAAGAAGAAACAAAAGTTATGTTTATAGAAATAACAGCAATTTTAAAAGGTCTTAACTCCATCCATCTCCATGTTACTGGAGCAATGGCTTCTCATGAGAAAAGGGGGAAAAGCTGTTACCTGAGGCCTTGTCCTGCCTGCAATAAACCTCATCAAGCTCAAAATCATGGGCAAAGCCTTGTCCAGCTCCACCTAACACTGCAAAAAAATGCAAAAATGCATGTTTGCATTGTGGGCTCACGGCCTGGGCAATGCCAAAATCCTCTCATGTTGTTGAATTGACCACCAGTGCTTATGGTTTGCAGAGCGTCTCAGCCATTATACGCTTTAGCTGGTCTGTGATAGCACTTACTTTCTGGAAGCCATAGGTGCAGACACACACACGTGCACGCACGTGCAGGACTTAACCACACAAATTCTTTAGACTTTCCTCTGCCATTTCTCCAACAGTAGAGACCTCCACTTCCCTTGGGCCAGATCAAAATGAAGACAAATTCCACTAGCTGCACCAAAGCTGTAACTGTGTATAAATAAGACTATTGTCTTATTTATGCTGGGCCGCCTCTAAAACTTACAACAAAACTTTCACAACTTTTAGAACAAAGCACACTAACTTTTCTGAGTTTTCCCAACATCAGTGAATCACCTAGTGGGAGTAACAATCCACTCAAGATAATTAGATCAGAGACGAGATCCTGAAACCAAAGCCCTGGAAGCCATCTCTCCTTTGCGTTCTCCCTGATAGCGTTGGTGGCTGATTGTATTTTCCAAAAATGACCACAACAATGTCTGCCACCCCACTGGCTTTTCTGACAATGTGATTTTGACACCATTCCTATGGAGAACTGAGGTCTCTGTTCCCTCTTCTAGAATGAGGACAGGCCTCCTTGACTGCCTCCACAGATGAATGTGACAAAAGGTGAGGTCATCAAAGACAGTGAAGCTTTCTGCCTGGCACTTGGGGGCTCTGATTTTTGGAGCCCAGCCACCATGCCGTGAGGAAGCCCAAGCAGTCTGTGGAAGGGCCCGTGTAAAGAGGCCCATGAAGAACAGAACCAATGCTTCAGGCTCCCAGCCCAGCTAAGCTCCCAGCCAACAGCCAGCAACAACTTGGCAGCCAAACAAGTGAGCCATCCTGGAAGTGGAAAATCCAGTTTTGGTCCAGCCCCTCCAATTGACAGTGACTCAGCAGCAACAAGCCTCCCCCTCTAGTCTTGAGCTAAATCAATTACTGTTTTGAGCCATTACATTTGGGGCCAATGTGTTACACAGTGACAATCCAAACAGCTGCTGTCTCTCCCATTTCAGGCAGATCCTCCTGATGACACAGTTGAGTAGTGCCTTCCTTGTCCCCTCTCTCAGTCAGGCATGGGGGTGCTTTGGCACCTACTCCCCTTACTCTGAGTCAACTTGCTATGTGTCCTTTCAGTGCATGAAACTTACCTCTGCTTCCTACTCATTTCCACTCCTGCCTGCATGGCTTTAGACCAACAGGTAGCTTCATTCCCTTCTCAGGAACATTCAAGGCAGTGGTCAAGTTTATATAAGAACTTAAAACTGATGTCATCCTCAGCAGAGGCTGGCAGGAAGAGGGGTGTCCAAAATTTGAAGGGCTCTGTGAGCACTATACACATGGAGGAAAATTGTGACACAGACAGTCATCAGTAAAGCATCAGGAGCTGGGAGCACAGCATAGAGTTAAAATGAGACGATCTGAACAGGGCTACAAGCAAGGGCCAAGGGTCAAATGAAGTGAAGAAAGGCTCACAAAGGACAGAGGGTCAGAGCAATATTCCACTGTGACCCACACTCACAGTCGCTACTTTGGGCAACAGTTATTAAGGTCACTCTTCACAACTTGTTCTATCCAGTAACCTTATCAACAAAAAGACTGAGGTTAATCAGAAGAGGCTTATTCTCAGAGAATCCATCTATGTCCTAGTGATCACACTTTCTATACAGATGTTCAGAGGCCACTATTTGCTCTGTGTGTGTGTGTGAGAGAGAGAGAGAGAGAGACAGAGAGACAGAGAGACAGAGAGACAGAGAGAAGACAGATCCCCCTATTGAGGGTCACATTTGATGAAGCCATATATAAAAAAGACCTTTCACCACCTTTCAGCTGTGTGATCTTGAGCTAGTTACTGAATCTTCATGAGCTTCTGTATCTTAACTTATAAAATGGGAATGATAATAAAAGTATTCATTCTCAAAGGGGTTTTTGTAAGAGTAAATAAAATAACATAATTAAAGTATCAAGTATCTCTAGTAGGTGATTCATAAACTTTGAATTCCCTCCTTCTTCCAATGGGCAAAACGTGGTGAGCCTGACCAGGTGGCAGACTGCAGCTTTACAACAACAAGGGGACAGGTTGGACCCCACAGTGGCCAACTGCCAAAAAAAAAAAAAAAAAAATGGGCTGAGCCTGCCCAGGGCAGTCAAACTAAGCCATTTATCCTCCTACATTATTTAGAGCTTAACACAGGCATGTCCTGACTTCTGGGTTTAATCCAATTAGTCACTTCTAGACTGTAGCTTGCGGGGTCCTGACACCATGCTAAAAACTCTCGTCAGAAATTCTCTCCTTTCCTATTTTCTCTGATAGCTGCAATCTCATTTTTTCACCAAACGAAACCACATTCTCCTA
>NW_007731759.1:203490-206350 GCF_000696425.1 Galeopterus variegatus | reverse complement strand
AACTGCAAAAAAAAAAAAAAAAAAATGTGCTGAGCCTGCCCAGGGCAGTCAAACTAAGCCATTTATCCTCCTACATTATTTAGAGCTTAACACAGGCATGTCCTGACTTCTGGGTTTAATCCAATTAGTCACTTCTAGACTGTAGCTTGCGGGGTCCTGACACCATGCTAAAAACTCTCGTCAGAAATTCTCTCCTTTCCTATTTTCTCTGATAGCTGCAATCTCATTTTTTCACCAAACGAAACCACATTCTCCTTCTTGGCTGTGTCTAAAGCAATGGGTTTGCCACAGAGCCTCCTGGAATACATCCTCACAAAGCAATTCCACCCCAGAGTCAGGGCCTGATTTGAATGGATGACAGTGATGTTTTCAATGAAAGTCAGGCAGCAAGGCTTTCAGAGAGTCTGTCCCGGCAGAAGCACAGCAGGAAACAGATTGGGTTAATCTTCTACATGGCTCCTGCTTTTTCAAGCTCTTAAGCATCACAAAACTGAAAATAGCACATTTTCTCATATTTTCACCTAGGCATCCCCTCTTAAACCAACTCCTTTCCATAAATGTCACATCTTCCACAGCATATATGATCAGTAAGCTGGGAGACACTCTGATCCTTTCTGATTTCTAAGTCCTGTAGCCATATTCTGCAGATGTTGGGGTGGGACCATCCCACAGCAGGTTCTCCTCTCAGACAACGTGCAACTATGTCTTAAAAAAAAAAAATCATAGAAAACCAAGAATAGAAATGTGCTTTGTACTTATGCCTACCCCTTAATAAAGAATCTCTTTAACCCCTGACTCACATAGGAGTGGAATCCCAAGGTCAGCCCAGGTGGAGCCCTGCCTTTAGTAAAACCCTTCAAAAAGGGAGAACCTGTCTTTCTGGAGAAACAGCGACAGTTTGTGCTCCGTGGAACAGCGATGAGACCCTCCCATAGCAAAGCTACACAGGTTGTGAAAACAACTGCCCTTTGGAGTAAGGTCCTTCTGGACTGAAACTCCTGCTCCTCCAGTGATTAACTAGGTCACCTGGAAACTCAACACTGACATCAGTAGAACAAAGGGGACGTGAGCAGGACTCTGAGATCTAGAGAACAAAATAAGACTCAGAACCACTAGAAAGGTGTATGCATATGAAGCTCCCTTCAGACATAGAGCCAGAGCTTCAAGAAAAGAAACTGGGAAAAACAAGGCCCCACAAGTCAGTAGGGTCTGCGGCAGGAAGGTAGGTAATGCAGAAGCCCAGGCAGCAATTTCACTTCTCTTTCCAATGAAGGCTTGAATTTGAGAAAGAGAGAAGAACGCAGAAACTGTAATAACAATTTGAATTTGCATTTCTGGAGCAAAATTGAAAATAACAAAATAGTAATCTCTTAACCAGGGTGATACTTAGCTCCCAAGCTTATGCCAAGAGACCAGCTGGTCTCAGTAAGAGGATTTTAAGCTGTAAAAGAAGTGAAATGGCTACAGTGAGCAGAGAATTTTGTCTGTGCTAGTGAACATGTATGTGCACGCACACACACACACACACACACAGCATGACACGGGTCAGATCTTTTCTCTAATACACACAGTTGGGCTAACCTTGCCATCCCTGTTGTTGAACTCAGACCACAGGCATAATAGCTTCAGCCGGTGTTTGAGAGTATTTTTCCAAATCCCATGAAACTTACATTCTAACATGAAAGTTCAGAAAAACCCAATGCTTCCACATGTTTTTCATGTTTCTTTATGTCAGTGTCTACAAAAACTGGTAATGAAGGATGAACTTTGTGATAACCATTCGGACTGCCATCTAGCGACCAGACATCCTGCAGATCCCATCTCCACCTTGGACAAGGAAACAAGTTCTGAGCCAGTGTTGAGGACTCATCTGCTCGTCCTCAAATTGTTCCAGCGATAGTAGTCAGAGTAGCTGTTTTCAGTAACCCCACAGGGGAAACATTCAACGTAAAACTTCAAGGGCACTGAGGGGAGATAAATCTTTTAGACGGTTATTGGTCTTGTACCAAAAGAGAAATGCCTAAATAAACTCATGAAACAAGTTCCTACAGAAGAGAGCAGCTAAGACTTTCACATGATAATGTGATTTACTCAAAAGCACCATTGATTTGGGTAATAAACAATACTGCTTCCCAATATCTATCAAACAAAAGACATGACATTAAGAGAACTTAAAATAGTATGGAAAAGATGCTTATGTGGTATTCCTGGCTTAGCAGAAAGGAAATCCAGTTGGGAACATTGAGATGGAAGAGTATGTCCTTCTTGAAAGATACTAAACTGAACAGTGGGGTGGCAGATGGTGAAGGAGGTGATCAGAAGTGTCGCCATAGACTTTCTTCTGGCCACCAAGAAGAAATGGTTACTAAAATGAAAATTACAGGAACCTGAAAGTTAATTGTCATATCACTCCATGGTAGCAAAAAATGAAACAGATGGTAAAGTTGAATGTATATGCTAGATTTTGGAAGGTAGGTTTCAGAAATTTAAGAGAAAGGGTAGGCAAGAGCTGTGATCCTTTAAGAAGGAAGGTAGTTCCCAAAAGTGTAATTCCATTTTGCATTTGTAAATGACCCTGAAGAGAAAGAAGAGGTCTGGTCCTCAATTCAACTGGTGTGCTTGAGGTCCCCAATGGGCGAGACGAAACAGCGTAGCGTCTAAGAGCCTGGCCCTAGAGTTTGTTTGGCCACCAGCATTTGAATATCAGCTGCACCACTGCATAGCAGGAATCTTGGGCCTGTTAACTAATCTCTCTACATTACAGTTGTCTAATCCACAAAAGCAGAGATACAACAGCATTTATTCCAAGTGATCACTGTGATGACAAATAAAATAATACACTTAAACTGCCTGGCACCTA
>NW_007731759.1:197633-202093 GCF_000696425.1 Galeopterus variegatus | reverse complement strand
TAAAGAATGAAGAAATTTGTGGCCTATTTTAAAGCTAAAGTCACATATTCAGGATTCTGCCTTTGGAGGAGGAGCACCAGGCATTCTGGAAAAATAAAAACATCCCAGACTCTAAGGAGAACAGACTGGAAAGAAAATTACACTTGTCATGTCCAAGACAGCTTGATGATCAGTGAAGTTCTATGAAGGAGATGCTTTAGCAGACTCCTTTCGTGATTTCCTTCCAGCCTACAGACTCTTTTTTTCTGAGAACTACCACCCCACTCACAGAGACGCACCTTCGCATTCCTATTTGATAGACTTGATTGGACGCAACCCAGGCTAAGTTATCTTCTCTTAAAGGAGTTTGGAATTTGGAGATATTAGTCAATCTCTGCTGTGCATTTGAACTGGGATGGGATGAGGAACTAAGCTGGAGGCGACCACTGTGGGCCTCATTCATATTCACGAAAGAGAGGGGAATGCATGGGTAATAGGAAACACAGAGGTAGGACTAGTCAGCCCTGAAGAAACAAAGAGAACAATGCATAACCCTGGCTCCAGCTGTTTCTTCAAGTCTTGACTCTAGTCCTCTGTGAGGGAAGATACATATGTGTATGTGTGTGCACGCATGTGTGTGAGTGCATATTTCTTGCTAATGGAGGTTTCTTACAAAACTTTACCTTCAGTGCTTAAACTACCTTGACTGAGTTTAGGGAAGTAATAACAAAAATGCCTGGTTTAGATGACCATGTATTGCCATGACAGATATGCTCTCCTTTTGAAACATGAGTCTATCACATGATAAACAATCTTATGATATATTCCCAGCAAATGGACCATGAATTTTTCCCACACCATCTGGAAGCAAATAAAAGAAAGTGAACTGCACATCTAGAGATTATAGAGACCTGGAGAAAAACTGAAGAACCTATGTTTTTTCTTCTACCTAAAGATCACAACTTTATAAGAGAATGGAGTATAAAGTTTCAAGAAAGGAGAAGCTAACACAAGACTCAGTCTCCCAACTCACGAATTCACATAAGAGAATGGCTGAATCAGGGCAAATGGCAAAGGGAATTTTATAAGGATAGGGAAGAATTTTGTAAGGATAAGGAAGATGGTAGACTTTAAAACAGGATTGTAGATAATGACAGGCAGTATTGTCAAAAAAATGAAAGCCTCATCAGAAAAGTATGCAACTGGAAACTAAAAAGCCACCAGACATGACACAGGAAGGATTCTCAGATCAAAAAACAAACAAAAAACAGGAAAGGAAGTTGAGATGAAAATATATTGTCATCCCAGAAACATGGCACTATGAGGGAATTCATGTAAGTCTCATTCTCCCTTTTTCCTCTTAAAATATCCATGACATTTTCTGTCAAAGGGTAAAAAAAAAAATCCACATAACACCCAAAATGTTTGACAAGAATTTTGAGCATATTTCACGTTCTGCAGCAAATGTGTACTCTATCTTAAAAAATTGGAGAGAATTAAAAGTTGGCACCAGCAGCCAACCCAAGCCCAGAACCCTGCCTCAGAAGAGACGCTGGGTCAAGAGAAGAGACTGGCATGGTCTGAGACTTCTTGGAGGCCAGCCCAGTGTTTACACTCTACCTGTAGATGCAAACAAGGCCAGGCTTGAGAAACTTCACAATGGTGAGCTCAGACTGCAGGCCATGATTCCGTGCTGACCTATTTCCTCTCATCTAAGAAGCTTAATGGGCAAATGTACCAACTGGCCTGAGCTTCAATATCAACCCTCACACCGGGGTAGTAGCACTCTGACGATTTGACTACAGAAAGACTTTTTTTTTTTTTGACCCTCACTCCAAAAGGAAAAGAATACTTTCTCATGAGCTCTACCACATGTTTGGAAACATTTGATATTCCGAAAAGTGGGAAGACAGAAATAATAAGTTTCTTAAATTTAGCATAGACATCCAGTCCCAAATTTAGAATATTGATGATCATTTCTTCCTGATTATGGGGCAAACCGAGACTATAAACTTCAGCAGCATAGTGAAGCCAATATTACTAAGCCCTGGTTGGACGTGAGGATTAAGAATGTTTCTTTGAGAATAACCCAACCCCAAACCAAGGACTCGGACAATTCACGCTCTTCCAATAGATGAGCAACAAAAACAGAACTTCAAAACAGCCTCTCAGGAAACCTGATCTCTGAGTAAATTTTAGAAAACATGAAAAAACTAAAGACCACAAGGAGATATTTCTTTGGCATCTTTGAAAGAGAAACAATAAACTTGAATATCACTGTGCACAATTTAAATCAATATTGAAAGTGGTTAATAATAGAATTGTTGTTGCAGAAAATCAATTAGTGGAACAGAGAATAGATTGAGAAACATACAGAATGTCAAAGAAATTAACACAATGCGAAAGAATGTGAAAAAACACTTCTTGTATCTACATTCTGCCTGGCTGTTCTGGTTACTGGGAATACAAACATGAAAAAAATATTTGCACCTGCCCTCAGGGTGGTCACAGCCCAGTAAGGAAGGTAGAGAAATCAACAGATAATAATCTAGACGTCATTAACTGATACCAACTCACTGCCCTGGAAACACAAAAATATAACTTCTCTTATAGTATTCACACATGGTATACAAAGAGAAAGATAAAAAATAAGATACAGTAAGAATGTTCTAGTACGTTAAAAAGTTTTTACAGGTTTTTTCTCAGAACATATACTAATACAACCAAAAATCTGGAAATACAAGCTTTAGTCTTCTAAATAACAAGATCAAAATCTAAAATTTTTAGTATCTATTTTGGAGGAAAAGGTGAAATTTATAAAACTACGTATCACAGTATATGCAATAAAGCACAGCTATACGTACAGAGATACATAGGTGCCTTCAGTATTTTTATCATTTCAAATGCTGTGGTCCCATTAGGAGATGCAGTGGTAAATGAACTAATGGAAAACAGAAAAACACAAAAATACTACAATGCAAGTTAAAAAAAGACAAAAAAATCTAATCAACGAAAAAGAAAAAATTATTTCAAAAATTATTAAAGTTGTTTTCTTCTGCATCTTATTTGCACAAATAAGACTTTTCCTGGTTGAAAGGTTTTTTATTGAAAGAATGAACTATTAAAGAATAAAATAAAGAAAAAATTTTAGAACAGAGGACATCTTGAAAATAAACAGAATATGGAATTGCTGTAACAAAAAATTCAGTAGAGGAGTTACAGTTTGGATACGATAGACTAAGTACAGTCCACCTGTTTCTCCCACTGAATGTGACTATAAAACCTGGATGAAATGCATGGAACAATTATTTGAGGAATTAGAAAACTAAATAATAGCATGCAGATTAGGGAAGAAGCTCAGAATTCAAAGCACCACCACATGGGTGGTAAATTCACTATTTTTCCCCCTGAAAAATTATCATTTCATTTCATTATCCTGAAAAAACAATCTAAAACTCAGAATTGGGCACCAGGGAATAGAAAGAAAGAACCGCAGGGGAAGCCCTCTAGTTCTGGGTCAATAAACAGAAAAGGGAATTTTTAATGCTTAGAGAGACTATAAAAACCTTCTTGTGTTAATTTATTTTTCTCCATGTTCTTGGGTCTCAGATCCCAAACAATTTCTTGGTGATGGCAGCAGAGGTGGAAATGGGAGACCATAGAAACCCAAAGTCTGAGGAAGGGGAACTATCCTTTAGAACACAGGAGCTCTGGTCCCAAGAGTTAAACCCTGATTGATTTTTTTCTCCCTCTGTCCTCTCTCTGCTTATCTCTGGATGCAGAAGCAGCTGCAGAAGCATATAGCAGAGAAGGGTAACTAAAACCTCCGTTTTCTGAATTTTAAGAATTGAAAAGGGAGATTCCAGGGAACTGGAAAGTAACAGGCAGGAAATTGTAGACAGGACAGGGCTTGAGAAAGAAACACCATATAGTTCTTTTTTTATTATTTTTAATGAACATCGTGCTCACCCCCAAAGTTGGGCATGAGTGGATCTGATTTAATTAACATAGCAAAGAATCTGAGAGTAAGACTAATAAACAGATCATTGCCCAGGTCTCAGACTGACCCCTGGGTGGCACACACATGCGACAGCTCTGAATAGCATTGCAAAGGCTTTGAAACTGAATTAACTTTGGAACCACAGGCCACAGAGAGTGGATTGGAATGTGCAGCCTGAACCTAAACAGACTGGATTACCTGCTAAAACAAAAATAACATTCTCCACAGGATTTTAGAAAAACCCAGAGCCTCATAACGTAATATTCAAAATGCCCAGGATAAAGTTCAAAATTACTCAGTATATGAAAAACCAGAAAAATATCAATTCACATGATAAAAAAATTAATAGATGTTAATGCCAAGATAAAAGATGTTAAAATTATCTGACAAAGAAGTTAAAGCAGCTTTTATAAAAATGTTTCAGCAAGCAATTGCTAACACTCATGAAACAGATGAAAATATAAAAAGTCACATCAAGAAA
>NW_007731759.1:187248-196511 GCF_000696425.1 Galeopterus variegatus | reverse complement strand
GGAAATGAAGGAATAAAAATGAAGGGAAAAAACAAATAAGTTAGTAAATTTAGATTAAAAATAATAAAATGGTAAATTTACATTCAAATATATCAATAGTTACATTAAATGTAAGAGATCAGAATGGATAAGAAAACATAATACAACTGTTCATGTGAAACTCACTTGAAATCTAATGCTTTAGTTAGGTTAAAACAAAATTAAAAAACATATATATACCATGCAACCTCCTACAAAAAAAAGAGTTGAAATTTGCAAAATTTATAATAGACAAAGTAGATGTTAAAGCAAAAAACAAAATTACCAAAAATAAAGAGAAACTTTATATAATATTGCAAGGATCAATTCACTATAAAGACATAATCCTCAATGTGTATGCACCTAAAAAGAGAGCTCCGAAACACAGGGCATAAAAACTGACAGAACGAAAAAAGAAGCTGATAAACTTAATATTACAGAAAAACATTTCAGGACTCTTAATAACAGATAAAAATTAATAAAAAATCAGCAAAGCTATAGAACTCAACACCATCAATCAACAGGATCTAATTAACATTTATAGAAAACTCCATTAAGCAAAAGCAGAATACACGTTTTTTTCTCAAATTCCAGGAAACATTCACCAAAATAGACCATATCCTGCATCATTTTTTAAAAATGAACAAATTTAAAAGAATTAAAATTATACAAAGTATATTCTCTAATCATAATGTAATTAAAGTAAAAGTTAATAACAGGTAAATCGTGGGAACATCTCTAAATTCTTGGAAATTAAACAATACACTTACAAACCCAAGGAAGCAACAAAAGAGTAAGAAGAAATAAGAATTTACTCAAGGGGTAAGGTAGAGAGCACAGACATCCCCCTCTGTACATAGATGCACAAGGAAGGCCTAATACTGAAGGTAAAGCAGGAGCCATGACAACAGCAACAACAAAATCATAGTACCCCAATCCCCAAATCTAAAGACGGTGGTGCATTTAAGGTAGCCAGAGCAACAACCCCAGCACAATTTAATTCGTGCATATAATAACTTAATGATCTACGTTTCCATGAAGATATTAATCAAAAGAAAGCTGGAAAAGCTATATTGTCCAAAACAAAGCAGACTTCAGAACAAAGAATGTTATCAGGAATAAAAAGTTACGTTTCATAATGATAAAGGGATCAACTCACAAAGCAGACATAGAAATCCTAAATGTGTATGCGACTAAAAAAGGAGCACATGAAACATCACTATGATAAACCATAGTTCAGGTCATAAAACATACCTCAACATACTTAAAATAGTTAATATTATATACAGTATGTTTTATTATTTTTTTTTTTGTCTTTTGTCTTTTTCCGTGTCCGGCAACAGATCGCAACCCTCAGTGTTGCCCCCGTACCGGACCGGGGACCGGCGACGGGATTGCAACCCTCGGTGTTGCTCCCGCGCCTCGCTCAGCCAGTGAGCGGGAACCGGTCTGTATGTGGGATCCGAACCCTCAGGCGGGAGCGCCGCCACGCTTCCCAAGCGGCGCACTATCCAGTGCACCACCGGGCTGGCCCAGTATGTTTTATAACAACAGAATTAAACTGTAAATCAATAATAGAAAGATAGCTGAAAAATGTCCCAATATTGGGAAATTAAAAAAACACACTTGTAAATAACCCATGTATCAAAGAGCAAGTCATAAGAGAAATTGGAAAGTATTATAACTTGATAATAATAATACTACTAATAATAAGTTAATCTTTTAGAAGGAGAGAGTAGAATTGTGGTTACTACAGGCAGGAAAGGAAAGGGAAGAGAGGGGATAGTGAGAGGTTAATGGACACAACAGTACAGCTCGGTAGGAAAAATAAGTTCTACTGCTGTACAGTCCAGCTAGGCATCTATACTCAGCAATAATTTACTGCATGTTATCAAATGGCTAGAAGAAAGTAGATCAAATGTCCACATCACAAAGAAATGATTAAATTTTGCAATGATGAATATGCTAATTACCCTGATTTGATCATGGCATATTGTATGCATGTATTGAAATATAACTCTGTACTTCATAAATATACAAAATCAATATGTTTCAATAAAAAAAGAAAATATTATAACGAATAAAACTGAAAACACAGCATACCTGAATTCATGAGATGCAATTTTGGAGATAAATTTTATCTTTACATGCTTATACTAGAAAAGAGTTGTGTTAGTTATTAATTTACTGATCTCATCTATGCATTTACCCTTCAATGTATGTTCTGTGATAATAGAAGAAATTAATTTAAACATCTTTAAAGTATGATGTTAGGCTTTCTCAGTAGAGGCCACTGGAGAAACACTGCAGGAGGAAGGGGCTCTCAAGGTTTTCAGCTGCTGCACAGGGGGAAGTAGGGGGTGGGTCCAAGAGTGTGAACGTGAGGACATTCGGAGGAGCTCTGTGCCAGATACAGGCCTAGAATGTGTGCTCACTCAGGAACCTTG
Organism: Galeopterus variegatus; assembly: GCF_000696425.1. Taxonomy (NCBI): domain Eukaryota; kingdom Metazoa; phylum Chordata; class Mammalia; order Dermoptera; family Cynocephalidae; genus Galeopterus; species Galeopterus variegatus. The sequence continues at coordinate 194,046 of NW_007731759.1, read as the reverse complement.
CAGCCTCAGCCTGCTGATAACATTTCTGTGGTCTTCATGACACAAAAACTAATGCCCTGTAAGTTTCCCGTTTGCACCCAAACCTGAAGACCTCCTGCCAGCAGCAGGGGCCTCCTACCTATATCAATGCCTACAAGTCTTCCATCAGCCGCTCTATGGCCCTCCCACATCCCAGGGGTTTCCCACTGAGCCAGCTCCCTCTGCAGGCCCCAGATAGCTAATCTGTGTCCTGAAAAGTCCCCACTACCACTTTATACCAGTGCTATGGTTGTTGCTTACATGCAAACCACCTGCACTCCAGAGGGTAGCCTCCTGCTTTCCCAGTGACTGCAGAGACCATCTGCTGCCTAAGCCAGCAAACTTCACTGCTAACCAGTGGGCTGAACTACACTTTCTCCAATGAGGTCTGAACCCTTCCTAAGTTTGTTCTTCCTTGGTGTAGTGAGTTCAAGGGACTGTGAGACTGAACAAGTAAAAATATAGAACTATAAGGTGGAAGTAGCACAAAATGAGCTTTATTTGGGTGGCACTCTGGCAGTTTGCATGCAAGAAGAATACTTTTTTCCCAAAAGAGGTAGAGGGGAACTCCATGAGAGAGAGGAAACAGAGAAGGAGCTTGCACATCTAAGTGATGTCACTCAGAGGCAATACGGGGACTTTCTGGATAAGAGGTCTCCAAAGGGCAGCAACAGCTTGGGGCCTTTCATAGCAGGAGGATTTATCTTATCAATGATGGATAGACATTAGATGAAGTTTTGTGGTGTATAGAAAGCAGGTAGTCACTAAGTAGTGAAAAAAATATGCTTTTTGCTAAATCTTTAAAGCAATCAGATGTGTAAAATTTGAATTCAGTGCCAGCAGACTTTTGAACTAATGGTTATGGCCTAATGTAAAACATAGGGACCGACACAGGGGCCAATTTGGGCTCATTTATAAAACAATTGGGTACTATCCCTCAGCTCTAGTGCACCATGTGGAGTTTTCTTATATCTTATAGTTACTTTTATCCTAGTCTAGTAATTTTTTATATTAAACTTCCCCTGTTTAACCTATTGTATGGTTTCTACCTCCTGATCAAACCTAGACTGATACCCTAGCAAAATTCTCAAATTAATAATTAAACTTCCACTTTAAGAAACTAGTAAAAGAAAATCAAACTAAACCCAAAGCAAGCAAAAAGAAAGAAAATGACAAAGGTAATATCAGAAATCAATAAAATTTTTAAAAAGCAAATCATCAACACCCAATACTGGCTCCTTGAGGCAATCAAAAAAATTGATTCATTAGGAATTAAAAAAAGAAAACACAAATTACTGGTATCACCAGTGACTGAGGAGACATCACTACATATCCCACAAACATTATAAAATAGAAATAAAATATTATAATTTTAAGCTGATAAATTCAACAACTTAATGAAATAAATTTCTTGAAAGATACCAAATTCAAAGTTAGTCTAAGAGAAATAGACAAAAATAACACTCTATCTACTGAAGAAAATTAATTCATAATTATAAACCTTCAAACAAAGAAAATTATAAACCTTCCAGGCCCAGACAGCTTCACTGGTGAATTCTACTCATTCTTTCAATAAGAAATAATTCCAATTTTACCCAAATACTTCCAGAAAATAAAAGGTAAAACGCTCATTTTAGGTGACCAGAACTACTTTAATATCAAAATCAGACAAATACATTACAGGAAAAGAAAACCATAAACACAGACCACCAAATCCTCAAAGAATACTTCCAGAAAATAAAAGGTAAAACGCTCATTTTAGGTGACCAGAACTACTTTAATATTAAAATCAGACAAATACATTACAGGAAAAGAAAACCATAAACACAGACCACCAAATCCTCAAACTATGCTATGCTAGCAAAAAAGTCTAGCAATATAAAAAATTATCATGATGAAATGACATTTATCTTGCAAATGGAAGTTGGTTCAACACTAGAAAATTATCAGTGTAACCATATCAATAGACTAAAGAAGAAAAATACTATAAAAGAGATGCAGAAATTGACCGAATGAAGATTTGACAAAACAAAAAACAAAAACACTATAGCTAATGTAACATTTAATGGTGAAAGACAAAAGACTGAATGTTTTCCCTTGAGATTGGTTAAAAAGAAAGAATACCCACTATAATGACTCCTATTTAGCATTATAGCAGGGGGCTTTGCCCATGTATTAAAGCGAGATAAACTTAATGAAATAATAGACAACAGCAGCAGGAATTGGGGGAGAGGGAGAATAAAACTCTCTCAATTTGCTAATTACATGATTGTCTACACAGAAAATCCAAAAGAATCTACCAAAAATAAAAAGGTACAAGAAATAATAAGTGACTTTAGCAAGATCATGGGGTTAAAAAAAATCAATTGTATTTTAATATCCTAGCAATGAATGTATGGAAATTAAAATGACATTTAAAATAACACAAAACTATAAAACACTTAGGGGTAAATCTGAGAATATAAGCACAAAATATGTAGGCTGAACACTATAAAATGCTGGTGAGAAAAACTGGAGAAGATCTAAGTAAATAGAAGAATATACTGTGTGTAGGATTGGAAGACTTAATATAGTTAAGGTATTATTTATCCTCAAATTGATCTATGGATTTAAAGCAAGCTTAATAAAAATTACATCAGGATTCTTTTTGATAAATCATCAACCTGATTCTAATATGGAAAAGCAAAGGCAAGTAATAGTCAAGTCAAATATGCAAAAGAAAAGCAAAGTTGGTGAAATTACATTATCTGATTTCAGGACTTACTGTGAACCTGGAGTGATAAAGGCAGGCTGATATTGTAAAGAACATATACATATTATCAATGGATCATAATAGTGAGTCCAGAAATAAACATCAGGCCAAAATACATAAGGCAACAACTGTTAGAACTACAAGGAGAAATAGACAAATTCACTATTGTAGTTGTGAACTTCAACACACCTCTACCATTAATTGACAGATTAGCAAGTAGAAAATCAGTAAGGATATAGTTGGACTGAAAAGCACCATCAATTAACTGGATCTAATTGACATTTATAGAATGCTTTATCCAGCAACAGTGGAATACACATTCTCGAGTTCATATGGAACATTTACCAAGATTGACCACCTTCTTGTCCATAAAACATACATCAAGAAATACGAAAGAATAGAAATCATAAGAAGTCTGCTCTCAAACCACAATGAAATTAAACTAGAAACCAATAACAGAAAAATAGCTAGAAAATCCCAAACATTTGGATATTAAACAATAAACTTCTACATAACACATATTCAAAGAAGAAATCTCAAGAGAAATGTAAAAATATTTTGAACAAAGTGAAAATGAAAATACAACTTATCAAAAACTATGTAAGGAATGAAAGTAGTGCTTACAGGGAAATTTATACTATTGAATGCATATATTTAAAAAGAAGAAAAAACTGAAAGCAATAAGCTAAACTTTCCCCTTAGGAAATTAAAGAAGAGCAATATAGACTTTAAAAAGGCGAAGAAAAGAGATAGTAAAAATTAAAAGTAGAAATCAATGAAATTGAAAACAGTAAAACAATAGAAAAAATTAACAAAACGAAAACCTGATTTATTGAAATACCAATAAAATTTATCAAAACCTGAATTATTGAAATACCAATAAAATTTATAAACCTCTAGTCAGACTACCCAAGGAATAAAAAGAGCGAAAAGGTTCAAATTACTAATACCACCTCTACCCCTTGTTTCTCATACTTGCATATTGGTCCTATTGAGCTCACAGCATTACATAAAAATCTCTGTTTCGGTGCATCTTTCACTTTTTGGAGAACGGTGCCGCATCTGTGCAGGGTATCTCTCTTGAACTAGCGCATTAGCTATGCCGTCAGCAGGCCATTTCAGCAATCTATCAGGCAGGTGAGTGGTGATGCACGTAATACAAGTGGTGGATCCCACAGTCATGAGTCTACTTCCACACCTCCTTCACTGTAGAATTGGTTCCCGGTCAGATGCTATTTATATGAGATTCCATGGACAATTGTCTGGCTGAGGTCCATGGGTTGGAAAGCAAACCCATAGCCAGAATAGGTATCCATTCCAAAAGGAACAAAATGCTAGATTTTCCAGACTAGAAGGGGCCAATGCATTTAACTTACTATGAAGTGGACAGTGGGTTTTCCCAAGGAATAGTGCCATCCCAAGTGCAGAGCACAGGTCTCTATTGTCGTCATGTTCAAAGGAGGTAACAGCTAGATTGGCCATGTTAAGTCTGTGTCTATGATGTTAGGGCCTGGGACAGCCTCATCTCTCTTCCACTGTGGCTACTTCTTTCATGTACCCATTGTGTCATCACTGTCGTGGCCTCAAATAAAACTAACATCAGCAGGCTGAAAATTTTTATCTAATTGGGTGGCTTAGTGCCTCTTCTGTGGTGGATACCCATATTCTAAACCTGTGATGAGGTTTTGGATCTTGAAGTAACAACTTCAACTTAGACTCCTCACAGTTCCCCAAATGCCTGAGTATTTTCCTTTTCCCAGTATATACTCACTTGAGCAAATGGCCGTAGACACTTTGGTAAGGATAAGGATTGATTACCGTGTCTACTTGTTGCAGTGTTTCATTCCCCTGGTGTCCTGACCACCTCTTCTACAAAGAGATTCCACTACTAAAACTGACTCAGGCACAGAAACAGAAAAGGTTGGGGCTCTTTGTTGCAGCGACCACCCTCAGCCTCCTGCTTCTCTTTTCTTGTCTTGTCCTGATTGTAGAGGTTAAGTAAGCAGTACCCTCTTTGGCTGTCCAGCTATTTTAGCCCTAGAGACATCATGTTCTATTAACCATATCCAGAACTTTCGGCAGGTCAGGTTCTCTTAGCTACCCCTCCAACCTTGCCAACCATTATGTTAATTGCAGTTCCCACCCATCTCTCCACCCACATCTAATGGTTAAGTAACAGCACCCGGCCTCTGAACTTGTGGAAAGGGGATGGGCTGTCATACCCATGGCTACTAGTGAGCTAAAAATTGTGTGACAGTCTCTCCAACTACTAGCCCCAGCCTGTACAGGAAAGCCATACCTGAACTTGTTAACAATTCTAGTGTCCCTGTCACTAAGATAGGAGGTGCTCAGTTTCCCTGCAGTTGGGTTTCAGGACACACTTCTGAGTTTCAAGCCATTCCCCAAGGTTTCAGGCCCCTCCCCTAGAGAAGAGTTACTATTGCTAGTTAGACCTATTTTCAGCATCAACTGGGAAAATGAGACTACAAGGAGCTGGCTTCTGCAAAACCAGTGGCTTGGCAAGTTCAGTAGAGAGGGGTTATATAACCTTAGTAACCAGGCATGCTCAGTAAAATGGAGTTTATCACTCGAACAACCTTCCTCTAGAGGTGCTAAAGAGCACAGAATATTCTTGAATATATCCAGTGCCTGTGATAAGATTTGACCAGTGCACATGCTCCAGAAAGATACCAACTGAGCATGTGCAAGACTATGTTGCATAACTGAGAATATTTGTTAATTGAAAATTAACTCCCCTTAATTGAATATTCATTAGATAGCAAAACTATAAAAGCCGAATCCCAGCAGAAGGCGAGGCAGCTGCTCACTCTCCTAGAGCCAGCCTGCACTCTGTCTGTGGAGTGTATATTTTCTTCTTTTTGTATCAAACTTACTTTCAGCAAGCAGCTGCTCACTCTCTTGAGCCAGCCTGCACTCTGTCTGTGGAGTGTATATTTTCTTCTTTTTGTATCAAACTTACTTTCAGCAAGCAGCTGCTCACTCTCTTGAGCCAGCCTGCACTCTGTCTGTGGAGTGTATATTTTCTTCTTTTTGTATCAAACTTACTTTCAGCAAGCAGCTGCTCACTCTCTTGAGCCAGCCTGCACTCTGTACTGAACTTTGTGTATTTCTTACTTTTGTGTTAAACTTGGAGTGGGCCCTGCTCAGTCTCTGGAGCTGTGCTGCACTCTGTCTGTGAAGTCTGTGTCTCTTATTTATTACATTAAATCCGTTCTCACTTTCTATTGTGACCCTGCTCTTGAATTCTTTCCTGTCATGAAGTCAAGAACCTTGCAAGACGACAAGGTGTGTTGAGGCCGACTATTGGGACCCCCAGACCCTTCCTCGGACATCATCACAAGTGCCTTCCTGGTGACCTTAGTGAATATGTGTCCCCAAGGCCTTCTCATAAAACATAATCCTCTGGTGGTCCTTTAGCCTCAGATAATATATCCACTCCCGCATGCTCACTTCCCTGATTCTTTTAATCCCTTCCTGTACCACCTGGTACAGAAATTCAGGCATTTCAACATTGTTTGCTGTGGGACATTGCTTTTTCTAGACTTCTAGGAGTCAACTTAATAGGAGTTTGCACCAGCTCTTAGGTTCCTTCCAGAGCATTAAGCCCTATATCTCTTATTGAATCTTTTGCTCTGGCACCCACTGATTGAGCACATGCAGAACTCAGCCTTACAGATACTCCCCCAGCCTCTGACTAGGCCATGCAATTCCCGCAGTATAGGTGCTCTTTTCTAAAGCCCAGCACATCCCCTACTGGATGATTGTGCATCTCAGTGCTGGTTATAGGGCTGGCAGCCAGGAGAGAAAGAGAGTCAGCTCCCAAGGGGGTAACCGTTGTGGGGGAAATATCTGTGTATTTCCATTGCACATTGGGGTGGGGGTTAGTAGCTTTTAATGGGAGTGTTGGGGCACTTCTGCAACTTCAGAAGATTTATAGAAATCTGAGGGATCAAATTCTACAGAGGCATCCATCCAGATTGTTACCATCCCATGTGTCAGAGTCCTAG
>NW_007731759.1:181747-186919 GCF_000696425.1 Galeopterus variegatus | reverse complement strand
GGATCAAATTCTACAGAGGCATCCATCCAGATTGTTACCATCCCATGTGTCAGAGTCCTAGTTTTTCCCAATTGGGACCCTGCCTTTGGCATAGAAACCTATTTTAGCTGAGCATTCAACTTTCTTCTAATATAGCCACCCTGTTAGATCTTGGGTTTGATCATCAGTTTTTTATTCACTTATTAAATGAGATGAGGGCTTTTTTGTAAGCTACCAATGAGACTGGCTCTAACATTTAATATTCAGTTGTTTATTAATTGCTCTCATCCTTTCATTATCTAACTACAGGGTGACCTATAAAACTTAGTAACACTGACCCAATTCGATTACCTTAATATTTATTACTCTCCCCATGTATTCCAAATGCCTGAATCATCACACTAACCAGTATATGCTTTTATACTGGGGCATTCTCCCAAGTTATCACATTGAAGCTTTAACAATTGGGCCACCAGTTTATGCCAGTCTATCTACGTCCTACCTACCACCTGGGACGGGGTCTCAATGACAGCTGGGCAGTGTTCCAGTCACACAACTCCACTTACTGCTTGCTCTTTAGGAACCCACAGGGCTAGTTAGAAAGCAGACACTGAGATGGAAATAGAAGTGCAAAAGAAGTATTGGGTAATAACACTTATGGGGAAAAAAGGAGAGGAAGTGGGATTGGGCCAGGGGAGTAGTCAGGTGCAGTGCTGATGTGAGAAGTCTCTGCCAGCTCAGCAGGGAGCTCCAGAGCAGAGATGCATCAGTGGAGTCCCATGCTGTGCAGAAATTTCTAGGCCCTTGTACTATTGCTTTGCTTAATTGTTAGCTAAAGCCTACCTGAGAAGAGCATGACCTCAGCTACCACTGCCTTCTTTATTTATTGCCTGTGTCTGTCTTGAGAAGACCATGGCTGCAGTTCAAAAGCTGAGGTGGATCCCAAAGGAGCTAAAAGCTGGAGGCTGTTCACTAACCACACTCCTGCAGCTAGGCAATGAATTCTTTCTTTAAGGAGGATCTGAGCATCACACCTCCATGTCTACTGTAACCAAGAACACAAAAAAAGTGAGGAATAAGAATAAAGCTGGAGGGCTTAGAGCACTGAGTATCAAGACCTATAATAAAGATATAAAACAAGAAAGTATGGTATAGAAATAACAATAGGCAAATAGATTAACGAAACAAAATAGAATTCAGAAAGAAAATTACATTTATACCCTCAATTAATTTTGGAGAAAAAAGCACTAATGTATTGCAGAGGAGAAAGGAAAATCTTTTCAACATATGGTGATGGAACAGTGGATATCCATTTCGAATAAAATAAAAATAAATCTTAATCTTTACCTCACACCTTACACAAAAATTATTTTGAAATGGATCAAAGATATAAACTCCAAAGCCATAAAGCTTCTGGAATAAAGCATAAGAGAATATCTTTGCAACTTGGGAGAAGGCAAAGATTTCTTAGACAGGAACCAGAAAGCAATGAACTGTAAAAGGGAAAAAAAATTGATAAATAAGACTATATTAAAATTTAAAGCTTCTGATCATCAAAAAAACATTGTAAAAATGATAAATAGGAAATTGACAGGCTGGGAGAAAATGTCACAACACATAACTAATAAATGGCTCATAACCAGGGAATATACGTATAGATATCAATACAAGAAAAAACAATAACAAATGGGCAAAAGTCTTGGACAATTCATGATGGAATATACATGAAAGAGCTAATAAGCAGAATAAAAAGCTGTCAGCATTATTAGTCATTAGGGAAAATACAAATTAAAACACAATGGGATACTAGTACATACCTACTAGAATGGCTAAAATAATAATAAAATTTAAAAAGGTCTGATGACATTGAACGATGGTAAGGATTTGGAGCAACCAGAATTCTCATACATTACTGCAGGGAGTATAAATGATACAACTACTTTGTAAAACAGTTTGGCAGTTTCTTTCAAAGTTAAATACACATCTATTCTATGACCCAACTATTCTATTGCTAGGTATATTTATCTAAGAGAAATTAAAATGTATGCACACATACAGACTTGTACAAGAATATTTTTAGTAGCAGCTTTATTCATAATAGCCAAGTGCTGGAAACAATCCAGATGACCATCAAAATGAGACTGGATAATCAACAAAGGTTTGCTCATAAAATGTAATATTGCTGGGCAATAAAAAGGAACACACTATGATTATATGCAACCGCATGGATAGATCTCAAAAACATCATGCTGTGCAAAAGAATCCAGACACAAAAGAGTGCATACTGTATTATTCCATTAACATAAAGTTCCAGAAAAGGTAAAACTAATCTATTGTGAAAGAAATAAGAGAAGTTGTTGCCTCCAGGGTAGAGAGCAAGTATTGACTAGGAAAGGACAAGAGGGACCTTTCTGGGGTGATCAAATTCTGTGTATCTCAATAGTGTGTGTTACATGGCTGCATGTATTTGTCAAAGCTCAGCAAACTGAACACTTCAGATCTGTGAATTTTACTGCATCTAAATTATACCACAATGTTTTAAAAGGAAACACACACACACACACACAATGAAATACCATGACAACTCATCAGAATGGCTAAAATGAAACAGATAGACAATACCAAGTGTTACTGTGGATATAAAAAATGAGAATTCTTATACACTGATGGTGGGGAGGTAAATTGTTACAAAGCCTTTAGAAAGCAGCATCAAAGCTGAATATGTGCATACCCAATGGCAAAGCTCTTTTAATTCTAGGCATAGTTTTGACAGAAGTGTGTGTGTACATCTATGTATATATGTATAAATGGTGCTGCTATCAACATGCTAGTACTTATATATTCACCAAAAAATAGGTACTAGAATGTTGATAGCAGAACTGCTCATCAAATGTGTAAATGGAACACTGGACAGCAGCAGTGGGAATGAACAATCTAAAGCGAAATGGGAGAATGTGGATGACTCTCACAAAGATAATGATTAACACCAAAGCCAGACATACACATATTGTGTATTTCCATTTGTCTAAAGTAAAATAAAGGGCGACATAATGCATACTGTCAGACACCAGAATATTGGAGCAGTGACTGGAATTTTTGGCTTTTAGTACGTGTCTGCTTTTTTCTTTTATTTTAATGCTAGTAACACATGTTGAGTTTGTGAAAAGTAGTCGAGTTATACACGTACTCTGTGTGCATTTTTCTGTATGCATATTATACTTCAATACAATTTAGAAAAAGAGAGGTGTAAATTGCATATTCCTACTGAAATGTGCAAGGGTATTTCTGGCTCGAAGGGTAGCAAATTCTAAAAAGCCTGAACAACAAGGTCTCCTCCCCTTCCTTCCTTCTGTCTCTCTCTCTATCCATCTTCACACACACACACACACATCCCTTTTGTCACATCTTGGCTTTCTTAGTTTGGCCCCCTCTCAAGCAGCCCCCACTAGCTGGGGACAAGATGACCTCCAGCAGCTCCCGACTGACCACAAAAGAAACCTCCCCAGAGGAAAGAACATCTCCCTTTCTTAGTAATTCTGATAAAAGTCCTGGGATCAAGACACATTGAACCAACTAGGATCCCCTGCCTCTTCCAGAACCAATCACTGTGGCCAGAAAGACAGACTGCCCTAATCAGCTAGGCCTCTGTCATGTGCTCACCCTTGGGGACAGTCCCACCTAAACCCCATGAACCAAGGGTGGAGGAGGGATCATTTTCCTGAGGGAAGCAGAAGTGCTACTGTAGTCCCCCTTATCTGCGGTTTCACTCTCTCCGGTTTCAGTTACCCACAACCAACTGTGGTCTGAAAAAGTTAGTGGAAAATTCTAGAAATAAACAATCGGTCAACTTTGAATTGTGCACCGTCTGAGTAGCATGATGCGTGAATCATCCCTTCGCCCATTAGTCACTCAGCAGCTGTCTCAGTTCTCAGATCTGCGGTTGCGGTATCGCAGGGCTTGTGTTATTAATTCTTCCAGTCCATGAACATGCGGTATCTTTCCATTTATTTGTGTCTTCCATTTCTTTCATCAATGTTTTACGGTTTTTATTGTACGGGTTTTTCACCTGCTTGATTAAATTTCTTTCTGAATATTTTTCTTTTCTGTAGCTATTGTAAATACGATTGTTTTCTTGATTTTTCTTTGGATAGTTCGTTGTCAGTGTATAGAAACACTACTGATTTTTGCTGTTTATTTTGTATCCTGTAACTTTACTAAATTTGCTCAGTTGTAACAGTTTTTTGGTGGAGTCTTTAGGGTTTTCTATATACAGTCATGCATCACTTAATGATGGCGATACATTGTGAGAAATGTGTCATTTGTTAGGTGATGTCATCATTGTGCAAACACCATGTCATGTACTTTCACAAACTTAGATGGGATAGCTTATCACATACCTAGGCTATATGGTATAGCCATTATAATCTTGTGGGACTAACTTCATATATGCAGTCTGTCATTGAAACTTTATTCAGCGCAAGACTGTGTAATATCGTGTCGCCTGCAAACAGGGAATATTTAATTTCTTCCTTTTCAATTTGGATGCCTTTTATTTCTTTCTCTTGCCTGTTTGCTCTAGATAGTGTAAGGTCACTGAAGAAGGTGATGTTAGGCAGGTAAAGGAAGAGAAGTAGATTTTATTAGCAAGCGGCAAGCAGACCTGCCAGGCTAAGCCTAAAAATGGCACCAGCACTGAGAGGTAGTTGGGTGTCTTTTTTATAGGGTTAAGATTGGCATCCGGCCTAGCCTAGGAAGACAGTCACAATGTTCCACTCCAGATACAGCCTGTTCATGGGAGCAGAGACTTGGGGAGACAAAAATCTTGGGCTGGCCAATGTTACACTCTAGGTGCAGCTTGCTCAGCCTGCTTGTGGGAACAGAGACTTAGGGAGATAGAAACTTAGGGGAATGAAAAAGAGAAACAAAACCGAAGGGTGGGGCTTTCTGAAAGTCAGGTTTTCAGTTCCAGGGACCTAACAGATAGGACTTCCAGTACTGTGTTAAATAGAAGTGGTGAGAGTGGGCATCCTTGTCCTGTTCCTGATATTAGAGGAAAAACTTACAACTTCTCACCATTGAGTACGAAGGTAGCTGTGTGTTTCTCATATACGGTCATTGTTGTGTTGTGATACATTTCTTTCATACCTAGTTTCTTGACAGTTTCTATCATAAAAGGATGCTGAATTTTGTCAA
>NW_007731759.1:175474-181313 GCF_000696425.1 Galeopterus variegatus | reverse complement strand
ATTTCTTTCATACCTAGTTTCTTGACAGTTTCTATCATAAAAGGATGCTGAATTTTGTCAAGTGCTTTTTCTGCACTTATTGAGATGATAATATTTTTTGTCCTTCATTATGCTACGTAGTATATCACATATGTTGAACCATCTTTGCATTCCTGGGATTAAATTCCACTTGATCATGACAAATGATTCTTTTAATTTGCTTTTGAATTTGGTTTGCTGTATTTTGTTGAGGATTTTTGAATCTATATCCATAAGCAATCTTAGCCTGTAATTTTCTTTTACTGTAGTGTCCTTGTCTAGCTTTGTATTATGGTAATACTAGACTGGTATAATGAATTTGGAAGTATTGCCTCTTCATCAACTTTTTTGAAGAGTTTGAAAAGGATTGGTATTAGTTCTACTTCAAATATTTGGTAGAATTTAGAAGTGAAGCCATCAGGCCCGGGACTTTTCTTTGATGGAAGACTTTTTGTTACTGGTTCAGTTTCCTTATTCGTAAGCAACGTATCAGTCAAATCATGGGAGAACTGGTTGCAGGTGTCAGAGACCTCACCAGCAGGCCTCAGCACTAAGTCTAATGGCTTTGATCAAGAACTAGGAGTGCACCCCAGATTTTGCCCTATCCTGTCACATGTCCTGGAAATGTAGTGAGCAGGCACATTGCAATAATCCCCAATCATAGAGGTTTACCCCAGAGAGCAGAGGAAGTCACCTGATCGGCCATAATCACCCCTTACCCCCACATGGTCCAGTTCTTCCACCACTGCAATCTGTAAAGCTGGCTTTCTTGAAAGCCAGAAAGAGATTTCACACCCTTAAAGATAAGAATCTGAGCTCAAATTGAATTTTTTCTTGTAGTTCATCTAGCATTTATTGTCCTCAGGATTTGATCAGATCTGATGCCTACTCCTCTACCAGAGCTATTAGAATTATAGCTCAGCCATCGTCTCAGAGGTGGTGGACCTGCCTTCTGGCCATCCCATACATGGCTTCTTTTGTGTCCACTTTATATATCATCAGTCTCTGGCTTGACTAGGTGATCCAAGATAATACAATTGATTTCAATAATCAATCATGCAAACAGNCTCAGGATTTGATCAGATCTGATGCCTACTCCTCTACCAGAGCTATTAGAATTATAGCTCAGCCATCGTCTCAGAGGTGGTGGACCTGCCTTCTGGCCATCCCATACATGGCTTCTTTTGTGTCCACTTTATATATCATCAGTCTCTGGCTTGACTAGGTGATCCAAGATAATACAATTGATTTCAATAATCAATCATGCAAACAGTCCCAAACAGTATATGAGGAAAGAGTTGGTTGAGATAACTTCCACAAAAATTGGCTCTATACTGGTCAGGCAAGCACTCAGATTTTATGGACACTACCTACTGTCCTTTTACAGAGCTCTCTCTGAGGCTGTGATTGGTCCCAAGTTCTAAGGTTGGGATGCCAGGAGCAAGTAAGTTGGTTCAGCTACCAGGAATGAAGAGATATGGATATGAAAAGACCCATAACATACTCTGAGCTCAACACAGACACTTAATTTCATTTCTGTCACTAATGGATGCTCAAAGTTGCTAAATAATTGGCAGAATTTCCAACCAATTGCTTGGGCCAAGGGCCCCTGAATATTGTCAACCCTTTAGTTCCTCAAGTGGACATCTGGGCACAAAGCATCCCAGCCCCAACCACCTGCCTCCCGATGAGGGCACTCAATGGAGACATAGCTTCTCTTGTGTTCTAGTGTAAGGACTGGAAGGAGAGCTGGTTTCACACTTAAATTTCAGCGTGCATCTACACTTGACAGCAGTGTCATATGCTCTTTCACCCGTGGAAGAGGCTGACTGCAGTTCCATGGGGATTACATTTGCAGACTTGCCAAGTAGGAGGCGTGTCTCAGTGTGGAATAGCAAGAGTTGTACAGACTTCAGTATCTTCTGTCTGGGATTTTATTTCTAGCCACCCTTTGTGCTAGCTATATAACCTTGGGCAAAATGCATATACTCTCTGGTTCTCAGGAAAAAATGAAAACAATAACACTTACTCCAGGACTCTAAGGATTACATGAGATAGCATGTAAAGTGCCCACTAAGGGGCCTGGCATCAGCACGTGCTGGCTGCTTGTGAATTTTCCTCCCCAGCTGCCACTCCTGCACTACTCAGTTCTCATATATCTGAGCTGGAATCAGCCTAATGTGCATTCCTGTTGTCTTAACTATGGAGGAAAAAAAATGTTAAAATAAGAACATGCTGGGAAAACTTGATGCTCTGCAAAAGACAGGTTGTTTATAGGCATCCACAACCACAGCTGGAGGTGGGCAGAGGTGCTTAGGCCCCACTCCCATCTGGCCTGCACCATAGATCTTCTTAAGATGCATTGCACTGACAAACAGCATGCTCAGGGTGCCAGAGCCACGAGATCAATGCCAGCGATGGGCAAGAATGATAGGATTTTATTAACCCCTCATGTTCCAGGGCTGAGAAGGACTTCTGAAACCCTGTGCATTTATGTGTAAGGGCAGGGAGCCAAGGGGTGACTCTGAACACCTGCCCCACCTTGATCACACAAAATAGATTGTTAGCAAAGCAAGAGATTATATTACATGCTTGCTTATGTTGACAATTGAGGAGGCACAAGAAGAAAAATGAGAGGCATTTAGCAGTGACAGGAGATCACCCCCAACTTCCTTGTATTTTTCTCTCATTCCAGCTCTGCTGTATCTCTCTGACCACCCAGCAAACCCCTCCACTCTTTCTATTTACAGACCTGGTTCTCTTAGCAGGGTCAGCAAACTACAGCCCACAGGCCAAGTTCAGCCCTCCATCTGTTTTTGTAAATAAAGTTTGATTAGGACACAGCCATGCCTATCCTTATCTGTATTACCCATGCCTGCATTTGTGCTACAACATCAGAGTTGAGTAACGGTGACAGAGACCTCACCACCTTTTAAACTTAAAATATTTACTATCTAGCCCTTTACAAAAAAAATGTTTGTTGACCCATGCCCTTGAAAACATACTACACAAGGTAAACTCAATCTACATTCCACAGAACACTATAATTCTGAAACTTGAATTAGTGTAACATTATTTTTAAAGGGCGTCTCAAAGTATAATAAGTTTAGGGCTCTCTGGATTGTGCAGAGAAGTTTCTGAAGACTTCTCAGACCCCATATTATGCTTATACACACTGTGAATCTCCAAAGGAAGGGGTATTGTTGTCTGGGTGTTTTAGCATCATTTTCAAAAGAAAATGAGCTGAGATAGGGGTGATATGTGCTATAATGCCTTATTAAGATGTGTGATCGCAGGAACATGACAGAGGAACAAAGGGGGGAAACAAGGAAAGCATAGAGGGAAAACAAGGCTGCATTGCCAAGCTGGCTGCTGCCAGATGGGGCTGATGCTGGCTTCTGTGTACACTGTATTTCAAGATTGTTCATAAAGAGATGGAAAGGTGGGAATGTATCCATCAACCTGTGCGGGCCCCGAGTAAGGACCCATGGTGACAGCAGGCAGTGTCAGGCACAGGTGCACACTTGAGGTGAGGCATTGCCGGGTTTCACCTGCCTGCAGTCGGAGCCCATGCAGAGCTGGGGGCCAGAGATGCGGCTAGACAAGGGAAGGGTGAGGCAGAAAAGATCTGAAGAGGTGCATGGGTGTTCTGATACTGGGACACACAGAACGCTCAGTTGTCTAAAGCTATTTGACTATGAAGTATGTTTTTCATGCATATCCAACAGACACATCAGAGAACACCTACATTCTTCACAATGGTCTTAGATTTGCAGGCTGTACTTCCCCAGCTCCCTGTGCAACCCACAGCCCGAAGCCTGCCTTTCTTATTACCATACCACACTGACCTCCCCCAAACCTCTTCCAAGCCGTGACCTCTTCTTACCATGAACCTCCCACCGAGAGAGACCTGCTGAGCATCACTGTGGAAACAGCGCCCCTGTGGGGTCAGAGAGCCCAGTGTGAGCACCAGCTCTCTACTCAAGAGCTGGGGAGCTCAGTCAGGTTACTCAATGTCTGCGAGCTCGTTTCCTAAACTCTAAAATGGGCCGACAGCGCAGGTGACATGAGGAATTATCAAGGAGCTGCCCACAATAGGTACACAAGATGTTGTGACTATTCTTGTGTTGTTACCATCACTGCATCATTTGATTGTTGGTCTTGCATTTCCATGCACTCCTCTCTTCCCTCAGTTTCTCTGTTGCCCCCCAAGTTCTTCCTCACCTCTTTTTTCCATCTTTCCAAGCCCCCTTGTCCTATGGATTGAATTGTGTCCTCCCACTCACCAAATTTACATATTCAAGTCCCAACCTCCAATGTGACTGTCTTGGACATAGAACCTTTATGAAGGTAATTAAGGTTAAATGATCACTCTCTCTCTCTCTCTCTCTCTCACACACACACACACACACACACACACCCCAATGAAAGGCCATGTGACAACACATCGAGAATGCAGCTGTCTGAAACCAAGAAGAGAGCCCTCATCAGATATTAACCCTGCAGACCTTGATCTTGGACTTCTGGCCTCCAGAACTGTGAGACAATAAATTTCTGTGGCTTAAGCCGCTCCGTGTATGGTATTTTGTTATGGCAGCCTGAGCAGACCCAGACATCTCCCCTGCCTCCTCTTCTTCCTCCTACATTGAAATGAAGGCATTCCTCAAAGTAATAATGCCCTAGTCTTCTCGGTTCTGAATCTCCCCTCCCATTCTAATCTCATTCCCTCCCTTGACTCTGCCCGTGACTCATAAGTCCGTATCTCCAATTCCGACCTCTCCTCTGAACACCTAGAATAAAATTTTTGAAGTCTCTGTTTGACCTCTCCACTTGGGTATCCCACAGGCCCAACAAACTCATCACTTCTAAAATTGAACTCATTGTACTGCTCCCTGAGAGCCCTTCAATATCTTTTTCTTTCTACTAAATCTTTTGTGGAACAAGGGAGCATGTAAAGAGAATTGGATAGTTGTATAGAAAGATAGACAGGAAGACAAAATTAAAGCCAGCATTTGAGCACTTATCCTATGTGCCATATGCTACCCAAAATGATTTACACTGACCAGTTGGTTTAATTTGTGTAATTACTCCCATTTTACAGGTAAAGAAATAGGAGAAAAGAATAAGTAACTTGTCAGGGGTCACAGAGTCAGTAAGTGACAAACTCCAGGATGTGGCTTTAACCAGATCACCAGACTTTCTCTCTCTAACCTTGTCTCCTCTATCTGGATAAACCCATCTCCATCCACATCCTACCTATGCTCCTGACATGCAGAAAAATAACAAGGCATGTGCACACTGCATGACTGCCCCGTTCTCCCTTTTCTTCCCCCACCTGCACCATTGCGCCTTTGCCAATACTATTTCCATACATTCCAGAACATTCATACTCTCCCTGCAGAGCTGATGCATGTGTCACAGTGTGTATGAAGCTTTCCCTCATCCCTCCAGGCAAAACCCGTCACTCCTTTCCTGTGCTCCTGCAGCACATTTTATCTTTACTGTGATCAAAGCACCTATTACTTAGTATGACAGTGAGCTCTGTGTTTGTTTTCCCTGCTGGATCACCAGCTCCAACAGCAAAGACTTGACTCGTTCTGTTCATCTCTGTGTGCCACATGTGCAAGAGAACACCTGCCACAGAGTAGGAGGTCAGTAGATGGCTGTAACTGAGGTTGGATGGAGCACAAGACCTGCCAGAGCTTTCTCCTTTTGGACCATTGGGCTGAGCAGAGGGTTGACAGCTGGCAAAGATCTGTGACTGCAACCAGGACACCTAGGGGACACACATGGGAAACCTCTATAAGAGAGAAAAATTTCA
>NW_007731759.1:169298-174697 GCF_000696425.1 Galeopterus variegatus | reverse complement strand
ATCGATGAGCTCGGCGTGATGAGTTTACTTAGATCCATGAGCTCGCTCTGATGAGTTTACTTTGATCGATGAGCTCGGTCTCATGAGTGTACTTAGATCGATGAGCTCGGTCTGATGAGTTTACTTAGATCCATGAGCTCGGTCTGATGAGTTTACTTTGGTTGATGAGCTAAGTCTCATGAGTTTATTTAGATCGATCAGTCAGTAGATGGCTGTAACTGAGGTTGGATGGAGCACAAGACCTGCCAGAGCTTTCTCCTTTTGGACCATTGGGCTGAGCAGAGGGTTGACAGCTGGCAAAGATCTGTGACTGCAACCAGGACACCTAGGGGACACACATGGGAAACCTCTATAAGAGAGAAAAATTTCAAAAATGGGGTGCATCATATCCCAACTACCCTAACAGACTCATAAGATTGGGCATGCCGGTGGCAGAAGGGTGCCAGCTGCCAGGGCCAGCCTCCTTCAGGACATTGCCAATGAAGAAGTTGAAGCCGTAGAAGGTAATATCCTTCACAAGATCGGGTAGATCAGTAGTGGGGGTGGATAATGTCACTTTCTGCTTAAGAAACAGTCACATATCCTTGTAATGTCCACATCACAGAGACACACATGTGAATTCCTCAAAAACATAAGAATGCGTACCCATCAGAGTACATGAAACAGGGTAGGTTCTATTCGCCAATTAGGGGGGCAAGAAATATTGATAAATCAAATTAAATCTGTGTGCTCGCCAGGGCGGTAGAAACTTCCATCTCAAGACCTCAACATAGCACAGTCAGTTTGAGCACATGTCTAAGTCACCCTCTCCCACAAGCCCACTAAAACTACAGCAAAGAGATTTTGTTTAAAAAGAATAAACTCAAAAAGACAGGGAGAAGAGGAGCGAAGACAGCATCTCTCTAAGTTTGGAGGCTGGAAAGCAGATGGGTGAGTGGTGACTTAGTTGGCAGTCCTAAGCCAACAGTGGGGAAAGCCAAGAAACAATTCAAATAATAATGCAGACTCCCCAGAAGGCTTAGGAATTGGCAGCGACGGGTATCACCTCTGGAAGTGGGTGGAATGGTGGGGGCGACTAAGAAAAGGAGGATCATTTGAAAGCTGTGTAGCTGTCATCTGCAGAGCTGACTGTGCAATACTGTCAGGATGACACATTAAGGAGCCCACGGCCTGGCTGCAATTCCCAGCTGGCCATTTCCTGGCTGAGAAGTCTTGGGCACGTTATTTCACCACTCTGTGCTTTAGTTCTTACATCTGAAAAATGATGTATTAACGTACCTTCCCTTTTTATAAGATTTGTAAAGTATATATACTCCTGCCTGTCATGTAGTATATTCTCAAAGTATGTAAATAAATAGATCTCCACTGCCCTTACCCACCACTGGGAAGTTGCCTCTTCTCCACCTCAGCTGGTCTGAAGAATTTTTTCTGGGTAGAATAAAAAATCTGTGAGTAGGGAACACCATGCACAGTCAGGGGCAGGGCAGCACATGGGAAACAGGGAGATTATGAAAACCTGCATCCTAAACACTGACCACCCTCTTTCTCTTTGGCCTCCAGAACACTGGCAGCCAGGCCACACTTTCCCATCAGGTGTGGGAGAGAAGTTTTTCTAGAGAATGCAACCAGCCCAAGAGAAAAGCACTAATGGCACCGACACCAGAAGTTCCTGGCTAAGTATTTCCAACTGATCATCTTACAGTGAAGCTCACAGTCCAGAGACTACATCCAGTTATCCAGAGTTTGTGATTTTCTCTTAAGCCACTTGACTCTTAAACCTGAGCAAACAACCAAAGACTACCAGACATGGAAGGACGTCCTCTACCATATAATACAATGAACTGAACACAAAACAGAAAAGAGCAACTGACAGAAAGGGAGAAGACACTGCATCCCTCAAAGAAAATGATATTGAAGGAGAGGAAAAGAGCTCTTAGGAACTGAAAACATGATAGCAGAAGCAAAGAAAATTGAGAGAACGTCAGCAGATATCTTTTAAAATATCACAGAAAATAGAGCAGAAAGAAAAGGAACGGAAAATGTCATTTTTTTTTACTCTAAAAAGATAAAAGTATTAGATCAGGAGGTTCAACATCTGAGAAATATGATTTCCTGGAAAGCAAATAAGGGAAAATTATCAGCAAAATAATTCAAGCAAATTTCTAAGAACAAAGGACATGGGTTTTAGATTGAAAGGGCTCACCAAATGCCCAGGAGAACAGATAAAAAATAGATACACCCCTAGATTCAGCATAATAAAATTTTAGAAAAGTGAGGACATGGAGAAGATTCTGGAAGTTTTCAGAAATAAATAGCAGGTCATATAGAAGGGGCCAGGAAGCAGATGAGTTTGGAATTTTTTAAAGCAGCACTAGAATCTAGAAGCAATAGAAAGGAGCCTACAGACCCTAAAGAAACCTTTTCCAATTCATATTGGAATTCATATTGGAAAAACTATCAATCAAATATAAAGGTAGGATAAAAGGTGTTTTAGAATATATAAGCTCTCAAATACCTTATCTTCTTGGTAAACTACTGGTGGATGCATCCCCCACCAAAGCAAGAAAGTCAACCAACCTTAAAATTCATAGGATGTCAGTAGCGTACTCAGAAAGAGCACCTCAGCAGTAGGGAACATCAGCCCTAGACAACATTCTTATCTGTCTTGTACTGCCGAACAAATATAAATGCAAGAACTAAAAGTGATAAACTGTTTCCAGGTAATTTAACTGCACCCGGAACAGAGGTTAAGAACATTTATAGATACTCAGAAATACCCAGAATTCAACAGATAAAATTCACAATGCCTGGAATCCAATTAAAAATTAGCAAGCGTGAGAAAAAGCAGAAAAATATGACCCACAATGAGGAGAAAAATCAATAACAAGATAACAACTGAGAAATTAAAGAACGGTAGAATTAGCAAAGACATTAAAATGGGGGTTATGATTGTATTTCATATGTTCAATAAGCTAGAGGAAAGACTGATCATGTTAAGTATAAATATAGAAGTACAAAAAGACAGAGAAAACTTTGATAGATGAACACTAAAATGACTGAGTTGGAAAATCCATTAAATGGGCTTAACAGTGGATTAGCCACCTGGAGAAGAGGGGGATGAGGAAGATTAGTGATTTGAAGACATAATAATGGGAAATGTCCAAAATAAATCTAAAGGGAAAAAATACTGAAAAAAATGAATAGACCATTACTGAGTTGTGTGACAATTTCACATAGGCAAATACTCATTTAATTGGACTTCCTGGCAAAGAGGAGATTGAAGGGAAGACAAACATGTACTTAAAGAAATAATAACCCCCAATTTTCCAAGTTGATAAAACTTTAAATCTACAGATCCAAGAAGCTCAAAGAACTCCAAGAACAAGAAACATGAAGAAAACTACACCATAGCACACGACCACTGAAAACCAATGCTAAAGACAAAATCTTAAAGGCATCCAGAGAAATACAGATCATTACATAAAGAGAAACAAAGGTAACATGGTAGTGGATTTCTAAATCNATGCAAAAGCTGAAAAAATCTATGATCAGCAGACCTGCACTGCAATAAATGTTAAAGAATATTTTTCAGGTAGAAGAAAAATAATTTCAGATAAAAATCTGGATCTACACAAAGACCATAGAGCACTGGAAATGGTGACCACAGAGGAAAACAAAAAAAATTTTTTTTTTACGATTTGAATCTGTCTAAAAGATTACTGACTGTTTAAAGTAGTAACAATGTATTAGGTGGTTTTAACATATGTAGAAGTAAAATGTTTAACAACAAAAGCACAAAGCCTGGAAGGAAAATAATGCAAGTGTAGTTTTGTGAGTTGTTATGTTATACATAAAGTGGTGTGATATTCTACTTGAAGGTAAAATGTGACGGGTTATAGCTTTACACTACAAATTCTAAAGTAACCACTAAAATAACGCAACAAAGAGAAAGAGCTATAAAATAAAAAAGGAGATAAAAATAGAATTATAAAATATATTCAACCCAAAAAAAGGCAGAAAAAGGAGAACAGGTGAGAAAAAAAATAGCAAAACAATAAGTTTAAACACACCATATTGCTAGTCATGATAAATGTAAACGGTCTAAACCCCCCAATAAAGGGCAGAAATGTCAAACTGAATTTCAAAGAGCAGTACCAAATATATGCTGCCTATGAGAAATCCACTTTAAAATATAAAGACACAAATAAGCTAAAAGCGAAAGGACTGAAAAAGATGTACATTCTAGCACTATTCGAAGGGATTTCAGAACAAATAACGTTACAAGAGACAGAGATATTTTGTAATAATATGAGGCTAATTTATCAAGAGGACACGATTTTAAAGTTTTATACACCTAAAAACAAAATTTCATAATGAATAAAGCAATGATATAGAACTGCAAGGTAAAACAGGCAAATCTGCAATTGTAGTCATATTTCAACATATCTCCAATAATACAAGAACAGTAGACAGAAATCAGAAAGGATGTAGTAAACTGGAAAACACTACCAACCAATCTGACCTAATTGATACTTATAGAACAGTCTACCCAGCAACAGCAGATTGTACATTCTTTTCAAGTAAACAGAAAGTATTTACTAAGATATGTCCCATTCTGAGCAATAAGAAATGTGTCAACAAATTTTAAAGGATTTAAGTCATATAAAGTATGTTCTCTGATTATCATGGCATTAAATTAGCAATAAGTAATAGAAAGATATCTGGAAAATCACCAAATATTTGGAAACCAAGTAACACACTTATAAATGACCAATGGGTCAAAAAATAAATCAAAATGGAAGTTAGAATGTATTTTGAAATGAATGAACTGAAAACACAACATGCCAGAAGTTGTGTGATGCAGGTAAAGCTGCCAGATGAGGCAGCCATTCCACTCTTAGGTATTTACCCAAGAGAATAAAAAGCCAGTGTCCATATAAAGACATGTACATACTGTATGATTCCATTTATATAAAAGTCTAGAAAATGTAAACTAACCTATAGTGATAGAAAGCAGATCAGTGGTTTCCTGGGGAGGGTGGATTTGGGGGAGGAGCAGAAGCGAGGATTGCAAAAAGGCACAAGGAAACTTCTGGGAGTGAAGGACACATTCATTACCATGATTCTAATGATAGTTTCATGGGTATGTTTGGGTACATGGGTACGTATGTAACTGATTCTTGTCCAAGTAACATGCCACCTTTTCCTGTTGAGGTCTAGGAAGCATCTCTTCATGTTCTCTATTGACAAATACAACTTTCCTAGTTCACTTAATATCTCCTGTCACTAGGAAAAGGAACAACACAGTTATTACTCATACAGCCGTGATCATGAATCTTTGAAACCTTATTTTATTAAACAACATCAATATTTTTACCCCCCCCCCCCCCCCCCCCCCC
>NW_007731759.1:166886-168352 GCF_000696425.1 Galeopterus variegatus | reverse complement strand
CCGGGCCGGCCCGGTGGTGCACTGGATAGTGCGTCACTTGGGAAGCGCGGCGGCGCTCCCGCCCGAGGGTTCGGATCCCACATACAGACCGGTTCCCGCTCACTGGCTGAGCGAGGCACGGGAGCAACACCGAGGGTTGCAATCCCGTTGCCGGTCCCCGGTCCGGTATGGGGGCAACACTGAGGGTTGCAATCCGTTGCCGGACACGGAAAAAGACAAAAAAATATATATATATATATTTTTACCCCTGAAGTTCACTAATACCATTTATTTAATACTGGTTACATCATTACTCATGACACTGCATCATTATTCATGACACTGCATCTGTCATGCCACCCATGAAGTCTGGCTTCCAGTGACTTTCTTACATGAAAGGCATTACTGTGTTTCATTAATGATGAACACGTAACTCAATTCTTAACCAGAATGCACAGGAAAGTGTAGGAGATAATTCATTCTCTGGTGATGTTTAATTTAGTGTTTGCTATTTTATAGCGTAAAAGTAGAGCACATCGTCCAACCGTGTCTTCTCTTTAACTCTTTAGGCCATTTACTGGCTTCCAAGAATGGGATCTCCTTCAATACACCACCTCCTGCAGGGTGGTAAGCAAGATGCCCATGGGTGAAGAGAAAAGAGCCACTCTATTTCCACAAGGCATTTCAGTCCCTCATCCTGCATGATTAAGACCAACCTTAAAGCACAATTTCACCACATGAATCAACAGCAAGAAAGAGCATCTGTTGGGAGGCTTATTGCATTTCAAAGCAAGAGTCTTGAAAGTCCTCAGGGAATATAGGTACATCCAACCCCAGGGACTACCAGACATTTGTGATAGAGGCTGCAGAGAGTATGGGGTGATCATCTGGTAGCCAGGTTGAGGAGGTGCATAGTATAAAGGACCCCTGCCACCACCCCTGCTACCCTTGGGTGTTGTAGACCAGAGGCAGCACTGCAGATGGAGCAGGCCTGATGGCACATAGACCCACATGCACAGGTCAAATGCAAGAATCAGCAGTGGACTGTCAGTAGTCTAGAACCCCAAAATCGTCCTGTATCTAACATAAGCTAGAGTCACCCAAATCAGTGTGTTTGCACCATTCTGGCACCCCAATCCTACAAATTTCGTAAAACAAGCACCATGGTAGCCAGCTGGAATGATCTACTTGCCAGACTTCTTTGCTGGAACCTGATTCCTGGCCACTGGGTCTAGCATGACCCCATAGGTACAAGGTTGAGGTGAGGTGGTTCTCAGGGCCTCTGGTTGACCCCATATACTTGATAAAAAGTTAGTGAGTACCCCAAAAAGGAGAAACATGGACTGGGACCAACATGTGTCCCAGCAGTATGGTCAGAGCACACACCAAGATAGCTCTGCCAGTCCTGCCCCTACCAGTACAGACACTGGATAAGGACTGAAAATTTAAGGTATGCACTTCCAGTAACGGGGACCCAAATGGATACA
>NW_007731759.1:165812-166810 GCF_000696425.1 Galeopterus variegatus | reverse complement strand
CCAGACTTCTTTGCTGGAACCTGATTCCTGGCCACTGGGTCTAGCATGACCCCATAGGTACAAGGTTGAGGTGAGGTGGTTCTCAGGGCCTCTGGTTGACCCCATATACTTGATAAAAAGTTAGTGAGTACCCCAAAAAGGAGAAACATGGACTGGGACCAACATGTGTCCCAGCAGTATGGTCAGAGCACACACCAAGATAGCTCTGCCAGTCCTGCCCCTACCAGTACAGACACTGGATAAGGACTGAAAATTTAAGGTATGCACTTCCAGTAACGGGGACCCAAATGGATACAGACTTAGAAAATTTTAAGGTGTGCACTTTCAGCAGCTGAGACCCAGATCCAGATTCAGGGTGTCCTACCAGCCCTGGTTGATCACAACCATCAGAGAGGGACACAGGCAATTTCAAAGAAGGTACTCCAAAGCACAGAACCTGGGATGAGGGCCTGTTTCCCAGGGAAGCATGGTAAAGGAGCCTCCCTCCCTACCTGAGTGAAGTTAACACAGAGCAGAGCCCCCAGTCAACCTGCAATGAGGATGTAACGTGAGAGAAATAAACATTATCGCTTTAAGCCACTGAGACTCAGGTTTATTGTTACCACAGTAACTTAGCCCATCCTGATTGATGCATAGGGTGGCAGCTGTGCACTGGCACAGAGCTGTCAGTACAGACAGAAGTGAGGTAATTCAGCAGAAAATGTGTTGAGTGGTGTCAGCATCAAAATCCCTTCTGCTAATGCCAATTTTCAAATATTCTTAGTTGGTAGTGTTTGGGTGAGACTAGGCCAGATTCTTATTCATATTTTACTCGACAGAACCATAACATGATGAAATTCTCTCACTAGAACATTAATTTCAACTCTGCTGAAGTGTTCTGCTTTGTCCTATCCCTGAAAGCCAGACACTGGCCGTGGTGAACTTAAAACCAGGAAATTGAGTGCAGTCCAGTCCTCTTCATCATATTTCTCATAATGCCCAGTGTTTTGCCCACACTA
>NW_007731759.1:159532-165662 GCF_000696425.1 Galeopterus variegatus | reverse complement strand
TTTATAAAACCTCAAGGACATAGAAGGTAAATGATAAACCAAAGGCCCCAAGCAGCTGATCTCCTCTTGAAGGCCTTCATCTGGTGGGAGTAATAATGCCTTTCCTTACCCAGCTTGCTACTCCACATGTCTATTAATTAGCCTTCATATCCATTTAATTATAGTTTTGATAAAGTGGTAAATTATTTGAGAAAAAAAGAAAATTTAATTCCATCTGTCACTGGGGCCTCCTTCCCTCCCAAGTTTTCAACAAATGGGCCTGTAAGCAATGTCCATAAAACAGCAGAGAGGCTCCCAGCTCTCAATCATGGTTTTTACTGACCACTTCACGGCTTAAGGCCTGCGGTGGCCCTGGGGACCCAACAAATCTCCCTTCCGTGGCACACGATGGGGTGCAGGAGTTTTTCCTAAGGTTAAGATTCCAAGGCAAAAGGGAATTGCATGCCCTTGTCCCCCGCACACCATGCAACTTCTTCCCCTGAGGTCTTGCTCCCTCTATGAGCTGCCCTTAGGCAGTGTGGGACCCTCTCTGATGGAGTTTGCACGTGTTGTCCCCCCAGAACTCATGTGGAAATTTGATCCCCAACGTGGCAGTGTTGGGAGCTGTTTGAGTCATGGGAGCGGATCCCTCATGAATGGATTCATGCTCTCCCTGGGGGAGGGGTGCCTGAGTGAGTTCTCGCTCTATTAGTTCCCGCCAGAGCTGATTATTTAACGACCCTGGCACCTCCTCTCTCTCTCTCTCTCTCTTGCTTCCTCTCGCCATGTGATTTTGCACCCGCTGGCTCCCTGCCTCTTTCCACCATGAGTAGAAGCAGCCTGAGGCCGGCGGCAGATGCAGCTGTCCCAGAATCATGAGCCAGATAAACCTCTGTTCTTTATAAATTACCAAGTTTCAGGTGTTCGGTCATAGCAACACAAAACGGACTAATACACTCTCTCACCAACCCTCTCACCCTGTCCTGATGTCCGAGCCCTGATCTCATCTCCTGAACTATGGAAAACCACTCCCTCTCTCCTCTTGCCCTGAAAGACTTGAACAGAATTTCTTCAGTGCTTCAGGCTTTAGGAAATTCAAAGGCAAAAAAGGCAATGTCTTAAAAGCAACTTCTGCTTCAGGCCCCCGTAAGACACTATCTCACCCCCCATCAGCCCTCCCCCCACCCTCTATAATTCTCAAGTGCAATCAAATCCAGGCAGAGTTCCTTGCACTATTTCTTTTTTTAAAATTTTATTTATTTATTAATATTATTTTTTTTTTTTTACATTCTAAGATGTTGTTGCCAAGCACTTGGGAGGAGGGGGAGAGGGAAAGGGGCAGGGAAATAGGGTGGGATGAGGAGGAAGGAGCGGGGTGTGGTCGAGGCTGTAGCACCCCCCTCATGGGACTATTTCTTATGAACTTTCATAAAGAATCTAAGTGCTCAGCAGATGTTCTGGTGGATTCAAAGCATCTGACAGGTAGCTCTGGTAAGTGGTTCTAGAAGCCACTGTCCCTTTGTCTAATGCAGTTACTTCACTGGATCGAATCCCATTTCAGGGCTATAAAGTGCAGAGCCAACAATGTAAAATGTGCCTGCAAAGTGCAGTAAAATAAGGTTTATTCAGGGACGCCTGAGCCCAATTGTCTATAATGAAGCTCCGTTTCTGCCTCTCCCTGGCCTCGGTTCCAACTCCGAGCACTATGGCAATGCTCTCTCTCTCTCTCCACTTAGGACTATCATTAGTTACAGTCGTTTTTGCCTCAAGTCCAGCACTTGTGGGCTTCCTGCATTTCCCGGTGAATGGCTTAAAGAAAGAACATTTTGCAAATTACTACTCTGTAGGTCAAAATTGTCAATTCTTCCTTAAAAACAACTGCACACCCCATTTTGAAAATGACTATTGTTACATAGCACTGTAAGGAAAAGACCAACATTATTGAATAGAGCCATCAAAAGCAATTTAGACCCATTTCATACCTGCCATATTTATCCCTGCTCCTTGGCGGAGCTGTGGTGCGTGAGTATTTAACATCCTTCTCAGTGAAGCTGGCAGTGCATTCTTAATGGGTCTGCCTCTAGAGTCCAGGGAATGAATGGGGATCCAGGGAATTTCAAGTGCAAGGACTCTCCTTGATGCACCCAGAAAATGAACTGCTACAAAGCTGGGCAAAGCCCAGTGTGTGTGTATGTAAAAGTGTATGCAAATGGGCACAATTCACTCTGCATATGGAAGCAGGAATGACTGGGCAGGAGTGACTTCTCCTGCATGTAATGAAGCCTAAAGTTCAAGAGAAGCAGAGACTGTATGGGACTATCCTGATAACACACTTGAATTGTAACATGTAGCATGTTCAACATCGCAGACTATTTTACAGACATGGCCCAGGTACAAATTACCCTCCAATGTGTGCAGATAGACAAGTCATGGCACAGATATCTGCAAAAGCTGCTGTAGATTAAAATTATTCTCATCTTTAGGAAATAAGGTGAGAAAGCATGCTTGACAGCTGGGCCTTTGCTGGGGGTGACCAACAAACCAGTACTGCACTTCCCTGATTTTAGGGAGGAAATCATTGTGGGTTTATGGTTGTGGAAAGTCAGCTGGGAGCTGGTTTGTGTCTGACAGTCTCCCTCACATGTCTGGCAGTTGTGGCTGGGGTGGCTGGGCACCTCAGTTATCCTCCACATGGTCTCTCCACATGGCTAGCTTGGCCTTATCACAAGAGGGGCCCTGGGAGGGCATGCCAATTAAGCCTCTGGTTCCGTCACTTTTGTTGATGTCCCATTGTCAAAGCAAAGTCACACACCTGGCCCAGGTCAACGTGGGAGGGGTCCATACAAGGGCATGGACACCGTGGGAGGTGAGATTCACTGGAGGGCTTCATGAACAACCTTCCACACACTGTAATACTGTGTCTCGTGATACCTCTCCCACTGCAGGAAGCCCCCTGGATTAGGCCCGTGCCTGCTCTGTCCTTATCCCCAACACCTGGCTTCTTGTCCAGTTGGCTGGGGACAAGCAGAAGCTACTGCAGGAGTCAGCTTTTTCTCAGGGGCTGTACAATAGAGGCTCTCAATAATGATGTTTTCCTGAGTCCTCTGTCACATCACTTGAGTAATTAACAAGGACAAACATTTCCATGGCATTTGTCCAGGGTTTCCTCAAGCAGAAGCACAAACAACATGGGACAATGACTTGCTACAAAGGCAATGGCTTCCCATGCATCCTGGTAATAAAAGCTTTCAGCCATCCAACTTTCATGATAAATGTTCTTGGTAACATGCTTGGTGTTTATTATTTCGCACAAGAACCCTGGAGAGTAGCAATCATTAAGTCTATTTTATTGATGGGTGCACTGAAGTTTGAAGTACAGCAACTCGCCCAAAGCCACAAGGGTGATGATTCCAAAGTGTGTCTGTATTCTAGACTGCGCACCTCTTTGCCTTTGAAAGGCTGCACTGGATGAGGACTTCCATCCAAACTCCAGGAATGCTCGATATTCTTCCGTCTCATGGCCCAGCCTGCATTTGCGCAGGATGGATGTACAGGGTGAGGGAGCAGTTAAAAGTCCTGGCTTTGGAGTAAGACTGGCAGGGTTTGAATCCTGCCTCAGCTGGATGACCTTGGGAAGTTTTCTCATCTGTAATATGGGGATCATCACAGTCCTGGGGCTTAAATAAGTTAGATGACAGAAAGTTCTTAGGAAAGAGTGCCAAGCACTCAGGAGTACTCTACAAATATTAATAATTACGATCATCACAGGAAGGGTTCCATCCTGTCCCTCGAGGGCATTATCCCAGGACATAGCCAAGCACAACAAGATCAACAGAAAGGAATCAGGTGGAGCACGTGTGTGTATGGGGGTGATACTGAAACTACTCCTGCCTGCAGCATGGGCAGTGGCTGTTGTGAATGAACCTCAGTGTTAACAACCAGCATGTCAGGTCCCTACTGACCGTCTGAACGTGAGCCCTCAAGCTATGGACCTGATCTGGGGGTTGGGGAGAGGAGCCGGAAGGTAGAGCTGGCCAGAGGGGCCAGGAAAGGGGCTTTTCAAAGACTTCTGGAGCTCCGAGCCAGCCCCAGTAGGAGAGGGAGAGTTTGAGACCAGGACCCAGGCCTGAGGGGCAGAGGGCCTGAGAAGAGACATTCCCCGGCGACGACTGCATTTGGGTAGGGAATAGAGTTTGCAAAGAGAAAAAGATGCAGATGCGGGGATAGGCCTTTGCATTTGTCTCTGGATGTGTTAGGAAAACCTGCCTGGGCTGTGCTGCTGCTGCTGCAGATGCAGTTGATAAATGGCCAGCAAGAGCTCTGGAAGATCATTCAGCCACCATCCGGAGAAGAAAATCCAGGGCAGCCTCGCCTGCACGCCAGCCCTCGGCAAATGCAAAGGAGCCAGCCTCACGCCCTCTGCTAGTGGGGCTCGATTTGGAGTCACACAGATCTGGGTTCCAGGCCTGAGCAGTATGGCCATTAGCGAGGACCTTAGCTCTGAACCTGTTTCTTCGTCAGCAAAATAGAGATAAAAATGCCATCCCCCAAGGGTCTGAGGAGGATGAAATAAGGTTACCTAGATAAAGGGTCTGTCCTGCCATTGGTAACTGATACAGTTTCACTCTCTCCCCTCTGTCCTCCCTTCCCACCCCTCACTATAGCAGCAGCAGCAGCAAAAAATCCTCCCCTCTCCCTCCTGGAAGGAGTCGTGGAGCCAGAATTTAAGCAGCATGTGAGGCTCGTGCTGGCCAGTATTTCACTGCCCACGCTATTCGTCTGGCCCAACAGAGGCTCCGACCCTTCCCGCCTCCCTCCCGTCACTCAGCACAGTTTTCATCTCCCATCTGAGCCATCTGTACAGTCCCCCACGAGCGCGTCTTACCCCCTCACCCCTCCTAAGCCACAGACTGAAAAGAATTGTTGCTTTTTTTACTCTCCCTGACCACCTCTGGATGTGCAAGTCACTTAGCACCAGGAGAAATAATGAATTTTCTCCTTTTCTGCTGAGGTTACCCACTATGGGCCATTAAAAAGATACTTATTTTTAAAATATACTTGACAGCCTGGAAGATATATTTGAGATATCAGAAAACTGAGCCCATTATGTGACATTTAGAATATATAGTGTGGCGATATATTTCTAAAATGTGCAATATACCTTATAAATTTATATTGCCTACATGGCACTTAGATATTTGTATTATTTTCCCTCTGTGGATTCAAAGTTTCTAGATGAATTCCCTGTTTGAGCTTCTCCTTATGATTGGGTCCCTGGCCAAGATAGCAGGAAAAATAAAAAAGCCATGAGTGCAGAGTTCAAGGTCGGTTAGTTGTTGATTTCACACCAGATAGCACCACGGAACCCAGAGCGTGCACAGAACGGAAGTGGCTTTGGTTTCCCGGCACGATCACATACCCACTGCTGCCGATCCTGTGTTAGGTGCTAGCTTTCCCATTTTAAAGAGGAAAAAACTGAGGCTGGAGCAATGAGGTCACTCAGTGACAGTCATGAAACTGACACAGGGCAGGGGCAGGATGACAGCCCAACCTGCACATCCGCCCACAGTACGTCACAGCCTCCAGGAAGAACCAAGGTGTGAAGGCCGTGGTCTTGTAGGAAAGACACTGTAGTGAGACAGCACAGGAGTCTGGAACACAGGTGACATGCAGAGCCCTCCTCAGGACTTCCTGAGCTGGAAACACCTCTCAGTAGGGCAGGTGGGAGGAAACTGTCACAGCAGCTAAACATGACATGCAGACTCCTTTACACAGTGTGCAAGACCCACCCCCATTTGGCCTCTCCTTTTCCTCTGTTATGCCCAGACCAGTCTTACTGTGCCCCAGAAGTGCTTTGTCAAGTCCTGTGGGTGAGTTTTCCTAGGTGTCATTTCTGCCTCTGAAAGGCCCCTTCGACTCTTGCCCTGTGTGGGTCCTGCCCATCACCCTCACTCCTCCTCCAGGTCTTTGCCAACCCTCTACCCACAGTCCCGACTGTCTCACTGCAGTGGCGCCTACACCCCACTCCCACTCTCAGCATCTAACTTTCATGCATCGTGTGTTGTAAGCCTGCGCTCCCACCCATCTATGCAAGGACCAGGGCCATAGCATGTGCTCAAAGAAAGCTTATTAGCTCAAATGAGTGAACATT
>NW_007731759.1:157914-158969 GCF_000696425.1 Galeopterus variegatus | reverse complement strand
TGGGTGATATATTCAGCTCCAGCGTTTTCCTTGGATGCAGCAAAGACAGACAATCTCCTATTACCCCACAGGGACTAGAATCCAAGGCTAACGGAAGTGAAGGGACAGAAGAGATAAAATGCAGTGGGCAACGCTTTTTGACTGCCCAACATGGCTCTGCTGCCCCGTGGCCATTCCCCACCCCAGGGGAAGGCGCCTTGCCCTGCAGAGAAGGACTCAACCACCACCAGTCCCCAGAGCTGTCTCCAGCAGTTCTCAGCTTGCTGTGTATTGAACCCACATTATCAGTCCAGCGTCTTCTTCCCTATATAGATCCATGTTGTTGAAGTCCCAGGATGCCTCTAAGGTCCCCTAGCTACCTGAGTTGTGACAAATGAGCTGTTTTGGGATGCAGTGAACTCCCTGTCATTGTAGATCTGGAGAATACGCCAGGGGACATAGATGGTATAGGTATAGTTGTAATGAATTCACCTTCAACCTCCCTATGCCTCTTAGTGGGAACAGAGATGGAACTCAGACATCTCTGGTGAGTGGAATCAGGCCTGATATCCTGAGTTCTCCATGGGAGTGTAAGCTCCACCGGGGCGGGGACTTCAGTCTTAGCCTGTTGAGAACAACAAACAGCTTTCGATGAGACAGAATCACCTCCCTCCTGCCTCTTCCTCTTTCCTTTATGATATTTGGGCTTTTGCTATTGTCCCTTCCAGTCTCCCCGAGCCTCACCATGTGACTTAACTGACCCCTGAGCGTCTTCATTTTCAGCCCTCCACTGGTCATCTTTGCATCATATTTGGTTAGAGCATGGTCTCCGCTGCTAGAAGCGACACTGCTAAATCCATGGCAGGGCCTTTGTTTAAGGCATCTTTCTGATCCGCCCACTTTCCTCAGCTTCACACATCCCCTGTCCTGTCTTTTAGAGTAGTGAGCCTCCAATAGCCCAAGGCCATGTTCTCCCAGACTGCCTCCTGCCCAAGGGCAAGCTCAAGCCCATGCCCTTCAAATTCAATTATTAGACAATGTGCTCCAAAATTCAGTCTCTCTCTCTCCCCCCCCCC
>NW_007731759.1:153901-157314 GCF_000696425.1 Galeopterus variegatus | reverse complement strand
CCCCCCCCCCCCCCCCCCCCCAGTACTCCTTTTCTCTATACTCTACTGCTGAAGCCTAGCTTCTTGGCCCCGGCTCCCTGTCTCCGAGGCCCACACCTGTCACAGCCAAAGCCACAGTTAGAGGAGTGGTCAGGCTGCACCATTCCCAGGAGGTTACTGCTCTCCCAGTCTTCACCACTCCAAGAACATCCCCCAGGCTTCAGTCTGGTTTTGCCAACCTCTAACCAGGCCTACCTTCCACTTGGTTTCCTATGAGCCTAGAGGTAGCAGCAGTGTTGAGATTGGGCACTAGAGTGGACCTCAGATTCCCAATTTCAGTGGACTGAGATAGCATCATGTGGAATCTTTGCTCTCAGCTACAAGCTGATACTACCATCATTTCTGTGGTTTCAAGAAATCCCAAATCTTTCAAATAGAACTTTGAGCCCAAATCCAAAGCTAGACACTTTCTAAAGATCTCAACGCTCAATAAAAATGGTAAGTCAATGCTAACACTATAAGATTCCTATTGTATAGGAATTGAAAATCAGATAGCAAGAGATTGCTGAGGATATAGCAGCAAACAAGATAGATGAACAGCCCTGCCCTTACAGAGCTTATATTCCAGGAAAGTACCTAAGACAGTCTGCACAAGCTGGCCCCAGACAAAAGAGGGTGATGGGTTAAGAATGTCTGCTGACCTCCAGGACAATGCAAACCAGGGGAAGTTAGGGCACATTTGGGGCCGTGGGCAGGAGCAGGTCAGACAGGAGCCTGAGCAGCACCCAGTGCCTCAGCTGTAAGAGTCTCAGGGATGCACAATAACTCTTCACTCACAGAGACGGCTCTGCCCTGCATCCATCTCAGCACTTGAAAGGGCCCCAAGTCTCAAAGGATTTCCCCTGCTTTGTCATTAAAGTACACTCTGCAACCATCGCTGTTTACAAAGGATGGAAATTAAAGCTAAATGCCCAGATTGGTACTCAGAAAGCTCTTAGGACTCCAGCACTACACAGTCAGCTGAGCCTTGGAAAAATGCATGCTTAGTTTTAAGCAAAGCCACTCTTCTGAAGCTTCAGAGAGAAGCACTGTGCTGGCCCAGGGAGTCCCATTACACAGCCAAAAGGAACAGGAAGACGGGTGGACTTTGAGGCAGCTCCCAGGGTACCCAGGTACAGGTGGGCTTGTCCTACTGGGACTCTCACCCACAGAGTCTAGACTCCCAGAGCTGAGCCCCAGGGATGGCAGAGAGGAAGCAGCCCCATCCCCCTTCCATCCCGTGGCATTGATCCAGCCACAAACTCCAAGTGCAATATCTGGAGACATTATTTCTTTCCCTTGACAAAGAGTTAGGGCCACAGTTGAGCCCAGGAATGGAGGTGCTTATGGGAAGGACCTGTATTAGCTCCATAAGAAGCAGCCAAGGTTGGTGTCAGCAGAGACTTGAAGAGTTAGGGCCACAGTTGAGCCCAGGAATGGAGGTGTTTATGGGAAGGACCTGTATTAGCTCCATAAGAAGCAGCCAAGGTTGGTGTCAGCAGAGACTTATAAATAGCCAGAGAAGTGTCAGTCCAGGAAAGTACGAGACACAACTGCAAGAACAGAAGCAAGACACACAAAGTGAAGTGTGGAACAATAACCCATGAAGAACAAAGCTGTGAGGCCATCAGAAGTTGCTGAAGAGCCTGTCAGGGAAAGGGAAATACCCAGAGCTGTCCTCCCAGAGGCTCATGGCTGGTGACCACAGTACTGGCCATGATGTAATATTCTCTGTGCATGAACACTGGGGAGAGCAGACCTCTTAACTCTGACATTCATGAATGCATTTTCAGGAAGGATTTCAGCAGAGCATTAGAGAGATCTCATTAGCATACTAAAGTTGCATGCTATTGATTTTCAGAACCCAAGCACACATTTTTACATTCATCTCTCTTAAGGGTCACTTTCAGAGACTATGTCCATATTAATACAATACCTCTGATCATGTTTAACCACAACTCTTACCCATGTGTGTATGAACTCATCCTCCTAGATTTGTGTTGGCTATCTACTCCCTCAGAAACATGGGGGATGCTCTGGATAATCCCTAGAAGAGGTTGTGTAAAATTTGCAAAGACCAGTGTCATGGAGCATTTTCTGGTCCTCTAATTTCCATGTATATAGAAAAGGAACCTGAGATGTTTCTTAAATGATTTAAAATTCTAATTAAATTATATCCCCACTTTTCATGCACAGTCATGGCTGAAAAAGAAATCAGGCCATAGAACTAAGTGGTGGAGTATTTAGGTGGCACAGTAGACCAGATTTGGTTTTCTAGAGACCAGAATTAAAATGCTGAAATGAGGGCCACCTGAAGCTTTGGGAAGACAATGTTTCTCCGAAACCCAATATGCAGATTGAGAGATATTCAGCTAAAATTTGAGAAGGGTGGAAAAAAATAACAACCTAGGTAAAATTAAATAAAAGTACTCTGGAGGATAAAAACTTTAACAGAGAAAGAAAAACCACAGGCATTTTCAACCATTTAATAATGATTGATTGCTTCAGCTGGGTGATGCCTACAAAACCATTTATTGTATCATTTTAAATTTCTTTGCAAATACCCAAAGTATTTCAAAAAAAAACTCTAAAAGAAGAAAAATACTTTAAAAGAAATAAAAATGGAACAGAGGAAGAACAAAAAAATAAAGAAAAAAACACAGGGTGTCCAGAAAAATATCACTGGTTAAAAGTTTTGAACATCACATAGCTATGTATTCACACTCAAATAGAGTTCATGTTCCACAAATGAGGCCAGACTCCTCATTAAACCTGCTTTCCACCATGTACCTCTTCTGTTTTTCCTTAATTACTCTTTAATTTGCGTACCATAAAATTCACGTATTTAAAATGTAGAATTTAGTGAAGTTGTAGGGTATAAAATCAACTTAGTAGCATTTCTATACTCTAACAACAAATTATCTGAAAAAGATATCAAGAAAACAATCCCCTTTATGATAACTTCAAAAAAAATATGTATGATACTTAGGAATAAACTTAAAAAAGGAGGTGAAGACCTATACACTAAAAACCATAAAATGCTGATGAAAAAAATGAAGAAAACATAAATGAATGAAAAGATACCCTGTGTTCATGAACTGGAAAAATTAATATTGTTAAAATGTCCAGGGCCGGCCTGGTGGCGCACTGGAGAGTGTGCCACTTGGGAGCACGGCGGCACTCCCACCAAGGGTTCGGATCCCATGTCGAGACCGGTTCCCGCTCACTGGTTGAGCGCGGTGTGGGCACAACACCGAGGGTTGCGATCCCGTTACCGGTCAGTAAAAAAGACAAAAAGGAAAAAAAAAATGTCCATATTACTCAAAGCAATCTACAAATTCAATGCCATCCCTACCAAAATTCTTTTTTTTTTTTTTCCTTTTTTTTGTCTTTTT
>NW_007731759.1:151172-152865 GCF_000696425.1 Galeopterus variegatus | reverse complement strand
AGGCATAAAAACAGACATAGACCAATGAAACAGAATAAAGACCCCAGAAATAAATCCATGCGTTTTCCACTGATTTTCCACAAAGGTGCCAAGAACACACAGTAGGAAAAGAACGGCCTCATAAATAAATGGTGCTGGGAAAACTGAATATCCACATGCAGAAGAGTAAAATGAGACCCTTAACTCACACCAGATACAAAAAACAAAAATAAAAATAAACTCAAAATGGATTAAAGACTTAACCGTAATACCTGAACCTGTAAAACTACTAGAAGAAAACATAGGGAAAAGCTTCATGGTCTTGGCCTGGGCAATGATTTTTTGGCTATGAACTCAAAAGCAGAAATAGACAAAGGAGAGCACATCAAACTAAAAGGCTTCTGCACAGCTAAGGAAACAATCAACAGAGGGAAGAGACAACCTACAGCATAGGGGAAATTATTTGCAAACNAAAGGATCTGAATACACATTTCTCAAAAGAAGACATTCAAACTGCCAACTGGTATATGGAAAAAATGCTTAAAATTACTAATCACACCAAACAAAATCAATCTTTCTGACCATTAATTGATTTCTCCCTAACCCCCACCCCCTCCCCCCTTTCCCACCTCTAATAACCGCAGCTGTGTTCTCTTAAAAGCATGAGTATACTAATTATCCTGATTTGATCACATATATTGTACACATGTATTGATATTTAATATCCCACAAATATATAAAATCAATTATCATTCAATAAAAAAATTACTAATCATCAGAGAAATGCAAATTAAAACCACAATGAGATATCACCTCATACCTGTTAAAACGGCTGCCATCAAAAAGAAGAAATGTTAGTGTTGGCAAGTACATGGAGTAAAGGGACCCTCACACACTGCTGGTAGGAATGTAAATTAGTACCCATGTTATGAAAAATTAAAAGTAAAACTACAGTATCATCCATCAATCCCATACTGAGTATATATCCAAAAGAAATAAAATCAGCATGTCAAAGAGCTATCTGCACTCCCGTGTTCATCGCAGCATTATTCACAAGAGCCAAAACATGGAATCAAATGAAGCATGCAACAATAGATGAGTGAATTAAGAAAATGTGCTATATATACACAATGGAAGGCTATTCAGCCTTGAAAAAGAAAAACTGTATCATTTGCTGTGCAACATGGATGAAACTGGAAGACATTATGTTAAGTGAAATAAGCCAGGTGAAGAAAAATACCACATGATCTCACTTACATGTGGAATCTAAAAAAGTTTTATTCATAGACATAGAGAGTAGAATGGTGGTTACCTGGGGCTGGGGCGGGGGAGACGGGAGCATAGTTGAGAAGATGTTGGTCAAGGGATACAAAATTCAGTTAGGAGGAAAAAAATCAAGAGATCTATTGTACAATCTGGTGACTATAGTTAATAACAAGGTACTGTATTCTTAAAAATTGCAAAGATGGTGGATTTAATGTGTTCTCATCACAAAAAAAAAAGTATGTGAAGTAATATAATGTTAATTAGCTAGATAAATTCCACAATGCATACATGTTTCAAAACATATTGTACACAATATATACAATATTTTAAAATTGGGCCGGCCCGGTGGTGCACTGGATAGTGCGCCGCTTGTGAGCGCGGCGGCGCTCCCGCCGAGGGTTCGGATCCCACATACAGACCGGTTCCCGCTCACTGGCTGAGTGAGGGG
>NW_007731759.1:149014-149806 GCF_000696425.1 Galeopterus variegatus | reverse complement strand
CACACCCCCAAAAAGAAACCCCAAACCCACTAGCCGTCATACTCCATTTCTGCCCCCTCCCACCCTCTGTCCCCCAGGCTCAAGAGAGTAATAATCCACTTCCTATAGATTTGCCTATTCTGGACACCTCATATAAATGGAATGACACAAAATGAGGTGAGGTCATTTACGACTGGCATCTTTCACTTGACATAAGGTTAATCCATTGACCATCTCCAGGTAACAAAGATCCTATGTTTTCATCTAAGAGTTTTGTAGCTTAGGTCTTCTATTTAGGCCTATGATCCATTTTCAGTTGTTTTGTATATGGCTGTGATATAGGGGTTTCAACTTCATTATTTTTCATGTGAATATTTAGTTATTGGATTGTCTTCACCATATTGTTTTCATTACTATAGCTCTTTAGTGAGCTGTGAAATCAAGATATTTGAGTATTTCAACTATTTCAACTGTATTTGTATTTTTTTCTTAAGATTGTTTTGCCTATTCTGGGTTCCTTGCTTTTCCATATGAAAGTTAGGATCATCTTGTAATTTTTGAAAAAAGGAAAAAAAACTAAAAAGGCAGCTAGAATTTTTATAGGTATCATATTGAAGCCATAGTTTATTTGAGAGTGTTGACAGTTTGATATTAACTGATATATAAGCTTGAAATGTGTTTCCTCTTATTTTGTCCTTAAATTTCTTTCAACAATGTTTTGTAGTTCTCAGGTGTTGTCTTACATTTCTTTTGTTAAATTTATCACTAAGTATTTTTAACATATAGTATACTCTAAGTAATATTATTCTTTTT
>NW_007731759.1:141424-148249 GCF_000696425.1 Galeopterus variegatus | reverse complement strand
TTTTTCTGTTGTAAATATTATTATTTTCTTAATTTTATTTTCAGATTTTCATTGATATTGTATAGAAATATTATTGAGTTTTGAATATTGACCTCAAACCTGCAACACTGCTGAACTTGTCTTTGGCTTCTTTTTTTTTTTTCCTTTTTTGTCTTTTTTCGTGACCGGCAACGAGATCGCAACACTCGGTGTTGCGCCCGCCCCTCGCTCAGCCTGTGAGCGGCCGGTCTGTACGTGGGATCCGAACCCTCGGCGGGAGCGCGCCGCGCTCCCAAGCAGCGCACTGTAGCAGTGCACCACCGTTTGGCTTCTGATAATTCGATTATGATGTGTCAATGTTCGGATATCTCTGTGTTTAACCTGGAGTTTGTTGAGCTTCTTACAAGTGTAAATTAATATTTCTTATCAAATTTGGGGGGTACTGAGCCATTATTCAAATATTCTTTCTTCCCCCTTTTTTAATCTTCTCTCCTTCTGGAACTCCTATGACATATTGGCGTGCTTCATGGTGTCCCCTGGATCTCTGAGGATCTGTTCATTTTTCTTTTCTTTTTATTGTTTTTCTCTCTTTCTGTTCCTCAAACTAGATAATTTCAATTGACTTACCTTCACATTTGCTGATTCTTTCTTTTGCTAACTCAAATCTGCTGTTGAGCCCCTCTGTTGAATTTTTTATTTCTGCTATTGTACATTTCAACTCCATAATTTATTTACTTCTTGCTTCATAATTTCTGTCTCTTTAAGTGAGACATAGTGCTAATAATTTCCTTCCTATATAGGATCCGAACCCGCAGCGGGAGCGCTGCTGCACTCCCAGCACCGCACTCTCCCGAGTGCACCACGGGCTCGGCCCTCCTTTAATTCTTTACACACGGTTTTCTTTAGTTCTATTGAATAATTCCTGCTGTAAATTATTTGCCCAGTAAGTCCAGCATCTGGGTACCCTCAGGGACAGCTCCTATTGGTAACTTCTTTTCTTATATATGGGTCATAATTTCCTGTTTCTTTGCATGACTCATAATTAGTATTTTATTGAAATCTAGACATTTTAGAAAATGAAATATGGCAACGGAAAATCAGATCCACCCTACTCTCTCAGTCTTTGCTAGTGTTGCTGTATTTTGTTGTGGCTGTTTGTTTGTTTGCTTAGTGACTCTCCTTGACTAATCCTGTTAAGTCAGTATTTCCTGTAGTGTGCAGTCACTAAACTCTCTGCTTGGCTAACTTGGTGGTCAGCTAATGATAGGACAGAGATTTCCTTAAATTTCCTCAAGGCAGTAAGTCTTCCACCTTCGTGCAGGAGCTCCGTGTGCATGTCGGGTCACCCCTTCAACACTAGGGCAATTTACACATGTTCCTCAACTTATGTCCCAATAAGCCAATCATAATTTTAAAATATCATAAGTCAAAAGTGTCTTTAATACCCTAAAAGCCCATCATAAAGTCAAAAAATCATAAGTTGAGCCATGTAAATTGGGGGGGCATCTGTACACCTCTTGCTTAGCCTCCACTTTCTGCTTATGCAGAGACTCCAGATCACTTTGGGTATTTTCTGGGCACACGCACAGCACTGTCGGTGAGTGTGACCTTCTAAATCTACAGGAACATATCAGAGCTTTTTAAAATCCTCTATGGCCATCTCATTCCCCTCGTTTTCCGTGTAAGTCTTGGTTGGCTTCTTTTTTGCTCCAACTGGTATCTCTACCTCAAGCAGCTGCAACATTAAACAACTGGCACTGGTCATTTTTGACAAATGCCCTGGAAATACAGTGTTCCCCTCTGAGTAAGCTCTAAATTGGGTCAAACAATAACAAGCTTGTAAATTGGTCTTTTCCAGGGAGTCAGCAGACAGGTTAAATAGTGACAGTCCTCTAGGGATGGGGCTTTTTGAGGAGCTCCAACTCAGTCTGCCCCTTCCAGTGGCTGTTAACGCTGGCTTTCACAACTACTGTGGTTACAAAGCCTCTATTTCTCAAGGCTACTGTGGATCTGGGGAAAGGAATTTGGAAACGAGGCAAGTTCAAATGTCACAGAGCCCACTATTCTTCCTGAGAGTCCATTATTTTCTTTGTATATACATTCCTGAGATTCTTGTTGGCCTTTGGTTAATTTCCAGAGTTCTGAAAGAGCTCATTTTTTACCATTTTCATCAGTGTTTCTGCTGCTTTCTTGGAAGAGTAGATTTATGAAAGTCTTTACTCCACCTCTCTAAAAGTTTTGGCACCTCTTCTTTAAGGCACTTATCACAGTTGAATTTTACATCTATCTGCAGGACTGCTTTATAAAAGTGTGTCTTCCCTACAGAACCTTAAGTTTCATGAGGGTAATGTCAGACTTCTTGGTTACTTTTTATCTCTCTGAGATTCTATCACAATGACACATGGTAGGCACTCAATAAGTAGGTGTTAAATGAATAAACAATCATTAGCACAGGCTGGTGAATAGACACAATAGACTGGTGTTATGATAAATTATTGTTCACCAGCCTCAGGGGAGCCCTCAATCCTGTTGAGTTGGTCTTTTTACACCTCCAGGGAATGCGTATTCTTACTGTCCTAAATACTCTGACTTCTCTCTCTCCAGACCTCTGTGCTCATGATCTTCACTTATTCTTCAAAGAAAGTATCAGACCAAAACTTCCTCTACTTTCCACCACCAGATCTACTACTATGCCTACATTGGTTCCCATCTTATTCTTTTCTCTTACTGTGGAAGGACAGTCCCTCGTCTGGGCAATGTGAATCCCCATGTGTGTCCTGCCTGAAACCATTCCTGCCTCTTCAAGAACCTCACTTTAATGATTCTCCCCCTTTCCCCTGCGTCTCCACCTGTCTCAGCCTTATTGAATCATTTCCAAAAGGATTAGATCCTATATTGTTCTTAACTTTTTTTTTTTTTTAGTATTAGATCTCATATCCCCCTTCCAGTTAACACTTTCTCTATCTCTAAGCCAAATTTCATGAAAGGTTTGACTACAAACTCATTTCCTTATCTTTTACTTAATGACCCATTTTTATCTGGGTTCTATGTCCATTAGGCTCTGATTTTTTTCATTTCATTCTTTCAACAGGTGATTATTGAGAACCCAACATCAGTGCCAGACACTGATCTGGGAACACGATATACAAAAGTAAATAAGACAAACAAAGACTTTGGACACTTTCTTTATAGCTTTCATCTTAACTGGTTTTAGTGTCAGGCACAATTAGCCACCAGCTCCTTGTGGAATTTCTTTCCTCTGCTTCCAGGACACCTGACTCCCATCTCTTCAGCCAATCCTTTTCAGTCCCTTTTCTTGGATCCTTCTCATAGTTCCAATCTTTATGACAGAGTTTTTTGTTTGTTTGTTTAATCATTGAAGTGAAATTTCAGCATGATACAGATTAACCATTTAGTTTTAATCTGTAAATGTTAGATTTCCTCTGGAATTTTCCTGGCCCTTTTTTCTCCTTCCTCTCTATTTCCTCTGTAGAGGACCTCATCTGCTCCCTTGATTTTCAACACCTTCCATTTGTGTGTCCCCATATATAGCTGCAGCCTGAAACTCTCTTCTCAGGTCCAGACACCAATAAACAGGCATCTCCACTTGGTTGTTTCACTAGGACCTCAAACACGATACTTTCCTGTAAAGCCTGCTCTCCTTCAGTGTCCCTATGGCACCAATGTCTGCACTTTGTAGAGATTCCTGACACTTCCCTGTTCCTAACAGTTCATGTCAATTTTACAAATCAAATAGCTCTCAAGTTCATCCACGACTCTCCGTTTCTACCAATGACACCCTGAACCCTCACCCTGCAGATGTTCTCAGCTGCTCTGCCACATCCAGTCCTCAGCTCTGCCAAATCCACTCTCCTCGGAGCAAACTGAATGT
This sequence comes from Galeopterus variegatus, assembly GCF_000696425.1. NCBI lineage: Eukaryota > Metazoa > Chordata > Mammalia > Dermoptera > Cynocephalidae > Galeopterus > Galeopterus variegatus. Next base: position 144,378 of record NW_007731759.1, on the reverse strand, counting down.
CATACTCCACATAAGGCCTCCAAGTACAGGCTTTTATAGCTTTCTCAACTTCTTGATTCATTTTAACATTGAAATAAATTATTTGATAATTTGGTTTAATTCTCCCTTCCTCCAGTAAAACGTAAGCTCCAAGAAAGCAGAAAGTGTGTCAGCATTGTTCTCAGTTTTTTGCCCAATATTTAATAAAGTGTCCTAGAGTAAGTGCTTAATAAATACTGCTCAGAGTTGTTGAACAAATGCATCTTCTCCCTAAACCCATTTCACATTTTAGAAAACAGCAGTAACCACAAGAAGCCAGTTATAGGAGCAAGAGCCATGGCAGTCACCCTTGATACAACTTTCTCCCTCATTTCTTACCTCTTAGCCATCATCACATCTTCTATATTCCACCTCAAAAAATCATAGCTCAAGTCTGACTACAGCTAACCATGTCCACATGCATTACTAGACTCTTGCTTGGATTCCCAAAATAGCTCTCCCCTGCCACCCTCCATGTACCCTCTATTCTACAGCCAAATGTGCTACCTTCCCTTTCCATCCCACCAATAGTCTCCCGCTGCTCCTAGGAGACCCTCTGCAACCCTCAGGAAGCCCCCGAGGCTGAGCCTCTCCGGCCTCATTGGGCTCTTGTGCCCTCTGCTTTCTCTGAGAACGTTGGATGCGCCGCTGCCTCAGGATCCTCTCCCACACTCACTCCACCTAAAGGGCTCCCCTCCGGACACCTGTGCTTGATCATTTCCTGCTCATCTTTCACATCACAGCCCAAATGTCACTTCTGAAAGCTCGTTCTTGTCTCTCCCCGCAGCCGGGTCGATGGGATTGTCAGACACGCAGAACACATTACCCTTTTTCCTTACTGCATTTACAACAACTCTCCTTAAATAGCTATTTTCGTATTTTCTTAACATCTTTATCTCACCCTAAGATGGAATCCTGTGTCTGTTGAGGCACGATAGTGCAGTGGTTAGGAGCGCAGGTTTGAGATCCAGACCCGAGTCTGACCTGCAGCTCTGCTGCTACTGGCAGTGCGACCTTCACTAACTTCATCAAATGCTCTCTCTCTCCATTTTCTTATGTGTAAAATGGGTAAAAATGGAATGGTACTTTGCCGACAGTGTCATGTAGATTCAAGGAACTAATTCCTCTAAAGCTATTAGGATATGTCTAATACTTATAAATGTTCAATAATATTACCAATTAGTTTTCCTGTGGTATCAGGAAATACAGAGGATACAACACCATCATGTGGCAGTTACTCGTTAATATAGTTGATGGTATAAAGAATAAATCACCCAGTCTTGGTAGAAAGCCACTCATGAGAGGACAGCAAAACAACAACAATAAAAACAATTAAGAATATTGCAACTGTGTGTGTACAAAATCCAGAAAAAAATAGGTATAAAGTAGATCCTTTATCAAAGTAGATTTCTATAAAAAATACTTAATGAGATGTGTGGAGCTGGGGGAAGCCAAACCCAGGCGCAACCAGGCAAGCTGCCACCTCCACCCTGGGGCTCCGCTGGGGTCCTGAGGTGTGGAGCCAGGCGAAGCTGAACCCAGCTGCAACCAGGTAAAGAGTGCACCAAAAATAGCATTGTCACATGGGTAGCCCACCATAGTCACCGCGAGTGCCATGGCTGCCACAAAAGCAGGTAGTCTCTATAGCAGCAGTCACAGCCACCATGCAGATGGCACGCCAGACTCTCAACTTCACTGACAGAAGGAGAGGCACCAGTGGAAACCAAAAAAAAAAAAAGAGGTCCTCTCTCTCCACAGAGCACACTCCAGAGTAATTGAAGAAACATCAGATTTATGATAATAGGGGAGGACTTGATCACACCTGTCTCAGTGCCGGACAGATCATCTAGACAACAAACCAACAGAGGAACAGCTAATCTATCAGATGGAGAGAACAGATCTATGACTATTAGAGGTGGCGGGGGAGGGGACTGGGGGGAGGAGAGAAGGGAGGGGGAAGGGGAGAGATTGGAAGAGGGGCATAAAGAGTAAGTATGATTTGTAACAATGAATATGCTAATAAAATATATAAACAATAAAATAAAACAAAATAAATAAATAAAAACAAAACAGAACAAAGAATACTTCACGAGAGACATAAAATAAAAGAGACCTGAGTAAATGGAGAGACATGCCATAGTGGATGATTTGATGTTGTCTAGACATCAATTAGCAGGAGAGAAAAAATACAGACAACTCCATAAAATAAGTGGTAGGTGACTACAAAAAACATAGATCACTTCTCATTACGGTGATTACAAAAGTCTTCAAAAAAGCAGTAGCCCTGGTAAAGTGCTAAGAATCTCAGTAGACAGAACTGGGACAGAACAGCATTTTGGCATGAAACAGAGAGAGTGCAGAAATGCAAAAACAACCAGAGTACTAAATTGAAAGGGTCTTTATATGTTATTAATTCAGCCAGTGTATGTTTAGCCGTGAATAAAGGAAAACAAATACCAGTGGTTTAAACACAAAGGAGGGCCGGCTGGTTAGCTTAGCTGGTTAGAGCATAGTGTTGATAACAGGAAAGTCCAGAGTTAGATCCCTGTACTGGCTAGTCGCCAAAAAAATAAATAAAAATAGATGAAGAGGATATTTACTTTCTCAGAAAATACAAAGACGACTTATCCCAACTTCAGAACTGCCTGTAGGGTCAGCTGAGGTTTCCACTGAGACTGAATCACAGACCAACTTCCCCGCCTGCCCAGTCCTGCTTCCTCCCCTTCCCTGTGTCCTAAGAATGTACGTGTTGGATCCGGCATGGAAGAGTCAGTGCAGCCACAAGAGGAAGTGAGAATGAGGCTTGGAAGGAAGAGGTCATTACACTCACAGGTCCCAGAGAGGGGGTGGCTGCTGTGTGCCATGCAGGGGCACAGGGAAGCACCAGGCTTTTATCAAGTGGCAGAAGCAGGAGTGAGGGAAAAGTCTAGGCCAGA
>NW_007731759.1:137318-140003 GCF_000696425.1 Galeopterus variegatus | reverse complement strand
AATAACACCAGCTGAGCTGGCTGTCGTAGATATTAAATGAGATGTGTCTATAAAAAGAGCTAATTACAGTGTTCGGTCCAATAAATGAAGCTATACATCCAAAAAGCAGAGTGTTCTTAAGGAAAAAATATATGGACGAAGGGAGTTTTACTTCTACCTGGAAGGCTTCTGAGAGGCAGTGAGGCCTGACCTAGGAATTGAAGGGCACCTCTGGATTTGTTTATGCAGATGAATAAGAGAATAAGACACTGGAGACTTTGGGCTAAAATGCCATTAGGTTGTCCATGATACAGCTTCTCTCAATGTGCCATTAAAATTCCATGACAGTATGGGAAAATGGCAAAAATAGGTAGCAGGAGATTCTAGGGCTCTGACCACCAGAGTCTGAGAAGAATCCGCCTCACTTAGCAGCAGTGACATGGAATCACATCTGTCATGGAGGCCCATGCTGGAGAGAGACCTCGTGCAGGTGAAACAGAACTACAATAAAGGAGTTGCCTCAGTTAGGAGGTGCTCGGCTGCCAGAGACAGAAAACCCCACAGCCAGGCCGGCCCGGGGGCNATTTCTCCATGAACTTTTTGAAGTACCCTTGTATATGTACGTGGATGTGTGTGCGTGTGTGCGTGCGTGCATGTGTTTGCGTGTGTGTGTTTGTGTTTGTGCGTGTGTGTGCATGTGTGTGTGTGCGTGTGTGCATTCATGTGCATGTGTGAGTGTGTGCATGTGCGTGCGTGTGTGTGTGCGCGTGTGTGTGCATGCGTGTGTGCGCGTGGTGGTGTGTGCGTGCATCTGCGTGTGCATGTGCATGTGTGTGTGCGTGCGTGTGTGCACGTGTGCATGCGTGTCTGCGTGTGTGCGTGTGGGGGGTGTGTGCATGCATCTGGGTGTGGGCGTGCATGTGTGTGCGCGCGCGTGTGTGCATTTGTGCGTTTCTGTTTTTGTGGGTGTGGGTGGGTGTGTGCGTTTGTGCGTGTGTGTGTGGGTGTGCGTGTGTGTGTGCGTGCGCATGCATATCTGGGTGTTGTGCGTGCGTGTGCACGTGCGTGTGTGTGCGCGTGTGCGTGGGTGTGCGTATGGGTGCGTGCATGTGTGTGTGCGTTTGTGTGTTTGTGCGTTTCTGTTTTTGTGTGTGTGGGTGTGTGTGTTTGTGCGTATGTGCGTGTGTGTGCGTGGGTGTGCGTGTGTGCATGTGTGCGCGTGCATATCTGGGTGTTGTGCGTGCATGTGTGTGCGTGCGTGTGCACATGCATGTGTGTGGGTGTGCGTGTGTGCGTGCGTGCGCGTGCATATCTGGGTGCTGTGCGTGNATTTCTCCATGAACTTTTTGAAGTACCCTTGTATATGTACGTGGATGTGTGTGCGTGTGTGTGTGCGTGCATGTGTTTGCGTGTGTGTGTTTGTGTTTGTGCGTGTGTGTGCATGTGTGTGTGTGCGTGTGTGCATTCATGTGCGTGTGTGAGTGTGTGCATGTGCGTGCGTATGTGTGTGTGCGTGTGTGTGCATGCGTGTGTGCGCGTGGTGGTGTGTGCGTGCATCTGCGTGTGCATGTGCATGTGTGTGTGCGTGCGTGTGCACGTGTGCATGCGTGTCTGCGTGTGTGCGTGTGGGGTGTGTGTGTGCATGCATCTGGGTGTGGGCGTGCATGTGTGTGCGTGCGTGTGTGTGCATTTGTGCGTTTCTGTTTTTGTTGGTGTGGGTGGGTGTGTGCGTTTGTGTGTGGGTGTGTGGGTGTGCGTGTGTGCGTGCGTGCGCATGCATATCTGGGTGTTGTGCGTGCGTGTGTATGCGTGCGTGTGCGTGGGTGTGCGTATGGGTGCGTGCATGCGTGTGTGCGTTTGTGCGTTTGTGCGTTTCTGTTTTTGTGTGTGTGGGTGTGTGTGTTTGTGCGTGTGTGCATGTGTGCGCGTGCATATCTGGGTGTTGTGCGTGCATGTGTGTGCGTGCGTGTGCACATGCATGTGTGTGGGTGTGCGTGTGTGCGTGCGTGCGCGTGCATATCTGGGTGCTGTGCGTGCGTGTGCACGTGCGTGTGTGTGCATGGGTGTGTGCGTGTGTGCGTGGGTGTGCGAGTGGGTGCATGCATGTGTGTGTGTGTGCGTGTGCGCATGTGTGCCTGCGTGTATCTGTGTGTGTGCGTGTGCATGTGTGTTTTGGGTGTGTGCGTGTGTGTGTGAGTGTGTGTGTGCGTGTGTGTGTTTGCATGCTTGTGTGTGTGTGTGTGTGTGTGTGCGTGTGTTTGTGTGCATGCAGTAAAGGAGTAAGTGAAGAATGGAATCGAGCCTTGAAGGTCAGGCAGAGGAGTTTAGACTTGAAAAAAATAAGAAAACCACTACAGCAGAGTTGTGCTTTGAAACGGTTGGTATGAAAAGCTGTGGAGGATAAACTGAGGAAGCTGAGGTTGAGTCGAGGAGACAGGGTTGTGAGGGCATCTCCAGGGTCGTGGTGAGGGCTGATGAGACATAATGGATATGGATGAGAAGTATTTTGAGGACAAATTTGATGGGACTTAGTGGCTGTATGTAGAGGCAGGTGAAAAAGATTGTAACATTAATTGAAAGTGCTTACATCATGCCTGATGGTGTCGAAAGATGATAGACAGATGGATGGATAGAAAATAGATAAACAGGGGGCCGGCCCGGTGGCGCACTGCTACAGTGCGCCGCTTGGGAGTGCGGTGGCGCTCC
>NW_007731759.1:132307-136950 GCF_000696425.1 Galeopterus variegatus | reverse complement strand
AGACCGGTTCCCGCTCACTGGTTGAGCGAGGTGCGGGCGCAGCACCGAGGGTTGCGATCCTATTGCCGGTCTCAGTCCGGTACGGGCACGACACTGAGGGTTGCGATCCGTTGCCAGACACGAAAAAAGACAAAAAAAGGGAAAAAAAAAAAGGAAAATACGTTGCGATCCGTTGCCAGACACGAAAAAAGACAAAAAAAGGAAAAAAAAAAAAAAAGAAAATAGATAAACAGACAGATGCTCATTTAAATGTTACTCATATTTCTAGGCAGTAAGTACTATTTTTGTCTCATTTTACAAATGAGAAAACTGAGGCACAGACAGAATTAGCAACTGGTTAGAGGTCCCAGCTAAGGAATGGAGTTAAGGGTCAAACCCAGACCGCGTGCCACTTGAGCTAAGCATTTGCATGTGAGGGAGTTTGTCCTTGAATGCTGGAGGGGAGATAGGAGCAGAGCTCTCACAGAGCTCCCCCTGGCAAGTGCCCTATCCCTGTGATTTTTGCTTATTCATTCATTCATTTATGTATATATTCGTACATCCTAAATATTCTTAAAAACAATATCCTGCTGCCTTATGCTGTCTTTCTGGAGTGCGTGCAGTGCTGACTTCAGAGTGAATTTTCAAGTGTGATCCTTTCTAAGGCTGAGACTGCCTATCAAGCAGTGAGGGTGTCACAGGCGACTCAGCCTTTTATGTGGTCTAAATCAGTTTCTCCCTTAGAGTTCTCCCTGACAGCCCCTCTCTCACTGAACAAGTGTTCTGTGCTCAGCCTGGGGGCTTCCTTCACTCCCTGCAGGTAGGTGGTGGATGCCGTTTCCCTTGGGCTCTGACATGCCTCTCAGGGGAGCGGGTCTGTTTCTTTCCCAAAGCCACTCAAAGATTTTTTTTTACCAGTATCAGGGTGACTAAGAGCCCCCACCCGACCCAGATTGCCTTAGAACTACAACAGAGACTGCCCCCCACCTCCCATTCCCCGTTCCCCACCCCCACTCCATACCCCCCATTCTCCGCTCCTGCTAGAACAGCTTGGCTGAACCTGCTCAACTGGCAGATTCATAAATAAATGAATAATAAATAAATAAATGGTGGCTTTGGTATTAAGCTACTTCTTTGGGGAAGTGTATTACACAGCAATAGGTGATCAGAACATATGTAATCACCAAAAATAGTCAATTCGTTAATACGAAAATATGTGATAGTATTCATGTGTGACCCCCCCAAAAAAAGGCATTTGATAAAAATAAACATCAACTCCTTATCAGGACTCTTCGTAAATGGTGAAGAGAAGAGTCCCTCAGTGGCTGTGGATCTCTGTCCAGAACCATCAACCAACACCAGACACGCTACAGACCTTTGTAGGTATTCACTCCCATTAAAATGTGAAGCAAGGGCCGGCCCGGTGGCACACTGGAGAGTGCACCACTTGGGAGCGCAGCCGCGCTCCCGCCGAGGGTTCGGATCCCATGTGGTGACTGGTTCCCACTCACTGGCTGAGCGCGGCGCGGGCGCAACACCGAGGGTTGCGATCCCGTTACTGGTCAGTAAAAAACACAAAAAGAAAAAAAAAAAAATGTGAAGCAAAACCCAAAACTAAAAGACAGCAAAATTACCTGACAGTATGCTGGAAGTCTGAGCCAATACACTAATATAGCGAAAATAAATAAGAGGTAAAATATTATAAAGGAGATCCAATTAACAACATGCCTAGATTATGTCGTTGTCTACCTTAATAACTTAAGGAAATTAAAATAGTATGAATGAAGAACCAAAGTCACAATCTGTTATTTTAAAAAGTGTATCGTAGGGCCTACAAAAAATTAGCATGTAATCTATCAGTGAGTCACATACTTCTAAGGGCCATCACCTCAAACACCAAAAGAACTAGACAAAGATTCGAAGCTACTGCTTATAAGATCAGCTCAGGCTGCTTGGTGGCGTAGCAGAGGACCTACCTGCTCACGCCCTGGAGCTAGACTGCTTGGATCCTAGCTCTCCACTCGCTGCCCCTGGTAGCCCTCTTATGCCTCAGTTTCCTGAAATGAAGATGTTAAAAATCATACCTAATGCATATGGTTGTGATAACAACTAAATAATTTTTTGTATGCAAAGTTCTCAGAACAGTAACTGGCTGATAATAAGCTTACTTATTAGTCATTTGCATTAGTCAGGGTTCTCCAGGGAAAAAGAACCAATAGGAGATATATAGAAAAGGAGATTTACTATGAGAAATTGGCCAACATAATTATAGAGACTAAGAAGTCTCACCACCCTCCATCTGCAAGCTAGAGACCCAGGGGAGCCAGTGGTATAATTTAACCAGAGTCCAAAAATCTGACAAGCAGGGGAGCCTCTGGTGTTAATGCCAGTCTGAGTACAGGAGAAGATGACACGAGACGCCGGAGCTCAGCGATGAGGCAGGGGAAAGGGGGGTGAATTTCTCCTTACTCTGCTTTTTGTTCTATTCTGACCCTCAACAGATTGGATGACACCCATCCATATTGGGGAGGGCAACCTACTTTACTCAGGTCACCGATTCAAATGCTAATCTCAGCTAGAAACACCCTCACAGACACAACCAGAAAGAACGTTTAATCTGGGCACCGCGTGGCCCAGTCAAGTTGACACATGAAAGTAACTATTACAGCCATTATTATTAGAATAAATTCCTAGGCTAGGGTCCCCGTCTGACTCAAGGAAAAAGTAGGTAGTTATTTTCTTCTAATAACAAACACTAGTGACTTTACGATTAAAATAAAAATGACTTTGTGTATATCTATTAAAATTTAAAATACATATAGCCTTTGCCTGTGGTCTTCTAAGTCTAGGAAATCATGCTAGAGTTATGCGTGTACGTATGTTTGCAAAATCAGTGGATACAAAGTTGTTGATGACAGCAGGATCTGTAATAATAAAAGACAATCTAAAATGACCGTCAACAGTGGACTTGTCAAATAAATCATAGCACATACATAAAACAGAATATGTTATAGTCATTAAAAAGAATGAGAAATATCTTTATATGCTAATACATAGAAAGTTCTCTAATTTACACTGATTTTTAAAAGTTTCAGAATGACATGCATAATATTCTACCCTGTGGCAAAAATTATAAATGTATGTGTGGATATATGTGATATATGCACATATGGGTTTTAGTTTACATGTATGTACAACCTCTTTGAAGTATACAGTAAAAATAGCCAAATGGTTGCCTCCTGGTTGGAGATAAACTGAATGGCCAGTGCAGAAGGGTGGACATCAGCCTTATTTTTCACAAGTCATTTTGTTCATTTTAAATTTTGTAACTTGTTCTTATATTACCTTGCCTTGGATTGAATGTCCCCCCAAAATTTAATCCCCAGTGTAACTGTTGAGGGTGGGAAATCCTATTATGGTCATTGAAAGGCGGGGCCTTGAAGAGGTGATCAAGCTGATGGTTTAATGGTGGTCCTGGGTGTGGTTCTGAGGGCTTTACAAGGAGAGCACGTGAGAGTCTGTCTCTCTCTCTGCTCCACCATTTTCTGCCATGTGAGACCCCTGCATTTCTGTAAAGCCACCGCAAGGAAGATCCTCACCAGATGTGTTCCCTGGACTTTGGACTTCCCAGCCTCCCAATTACCCAGTTCCAGGTATTTTGTTATAAGCAACAGAAACAGACTTATTAATACCTATGCAATAATAAGTATTTTTAAAGACATGTGCAGGAACTAAAGAAAGAAAATCACATAGTTCAACCCCATTCGTAAACCAAAGTAATGCAAAACTACACAACAATAAAATAAGATTTGCTTACAAAAATGGCAAAGTCTTGTTATTTTACTTTGTTTTAAGATAAACAGTTTGCTCTGTGTTCACAAGGTGGCAGAAAATGGGAAGTCTCATATGCCGCTGGTGGGGCGTAATTACCACAAACACTTGGTAAAGCCATTCATTCACAGTTTTGAATGAGTAATCTACTTCTAGAAACTTATCCTAAGGAATTAACTAAAGTTAGGAACAAAGATTTTTTTACTAATGTTAACTCCATATGCCTACGTAATGTAGGGCCCTTAAAATAACATCTTTGAAATATGTATAATACAATGAATATCATGCTTTTGGATATTTTTAATAGCAATTATACTTTTTCAAGTTTATTAAGCTTATTTTTGTGATAAAATTGATACTTGAACATTTGAAATAACATTAGAGGGGAAACTTATGAGATAACATAAACAAATGAATAATACACGAAGCTATACTCATATATGCAGCACAATCCCAAATTTTATATACTTTTATCCACAGGCAGGATTGTTTACCTTGTTGGCAGCAGAAACCCTGCCATACATCCCATAGTGTATCATTTATAGTCTCTTAACAATGTACAAGACATGACAATCAAATTAGATCAAAGAATCTTAAGGTTATTTCATCAATACACATCACTGGAGTAGGCTATGCCTCTTTTCAGACCTAATGTTAAAAAAGGACACTTTAATAAATGACCCCCTGTCATATCACATCTTCTCAATTGTCCCAGTCATATCCCTGTCCTTCTCAGCACCTTCCAGTGCTGCAAAGCTGAAAGCCTAGAAAATGCATTTCCAAGACTCCCTTGCCAGCAGGAAGTTAGACTCAGCCACTGAGAGGCATTCCTA
>NW_007731759.1:122968-132297 GCF_000696425.1 Galeopterus variegatus | reverse complement strand
CCTTGACCTTAGGGTTATCAATACCATGCTCTACCATCTGAGCTAATCAGCCAGCCCTTCCCTCTCATTTTTCTGGTTCAGTTCCAGTGTGATCCTGAGATAGGAGGTTCTCAGTTTTCCCAGGCTCAGGTTACAGGACACGCCTCTGGGTTACAAGCCATTCCCCAAGGTCTCAGGCCCTTCCAGCTAGGCCCTCTCCTAGCGGAAAGTTACTGTTGCTAGTTAGACCTATTTTCAGCACCAACACAAGGAAATTGAGAGCTCAGGGGACTGGCTTATGCAAATCCAGTGTCTGGGCATGCTTAGTAGAAAAAGGTTCTATAACCCTGGTAGCTGAATGATCTTCCACTAGGGGTGCTAAAGAGCACAGAATGTTCTTGAATATGTCTGTTGCATGTGATGGGATCTGACCAATGAACATGCTCCAGAAGGAGAGCAACTGAGCACGTGCAAGACTATGTCACATAACAGGGAACCACCCCTTTAACTGAGTATTCATTAGATAGCAAAACTATAAAAGTCAAATCACAGCAGAAGATGGGGTTGTTAATTACGCTCCTGGAGCCAGACTGTACTCTGCCTGGGAAGTGTGTATTTCCTTCCTTTTGCATCAAACTTACTTTGCAACTGCCTGCTCGCTCTCTTGAGCCAGCCTGCACTCTGTACTGAGCTTTAAGTGTCTTTCTTACTTGTGTGTTAGACTTGGAGTGGGCCCTGCTCAGTCTCTGGAGTTATGCTGCACTCTCTCTGTCAAAGCTGTATCTCTTATTCATTATATGAAACCTGTTCTCACTTTCTACTGTGACTCTGCTCTTGAATTCTTTCCTGTGGTGGAGCCAAGAACCTAGAAAGAAGATGAGGTGGGCTGAGGCCAACCATCGGGCCCCCCGGACCCTCCCTCTGGCATCAATCCCTCAGACTTCCAGTTTTCTAGATTTCTGGCTCCATTCTTAGGTTCCACATTTGCTGATGGCTTTTTGATGCCACTTCGCCACTTGGGTCACACTCCACAATTGCCTACTAATTTTTCCCTGGATTCTGACTCAGAGTAGCTCAGAACGCTGTTTCTGCTGCACCTTGATATGTAGAGATGCAATCTACCAACGGGTATCTTTACAACATGTTTGGCCATCAATGTCACAGTTCTATGCACTCAGTCTATGGGGAACGGTGTTAGTCTGGTTTCTCCAAAGAAACAGAACCAATAAGAGATATATACATAATATTACATAGGAGTATTTATACACACATACATATACATTCACATATACATACATACACTTATATATGTATATACAGGTTGAGTGTCCTTAATCCAAAAATTTTAAATGCTCCAAAACCTGAAATTTTTTGAGTACGAACGTGACGCTCAAAGGAACTGCTCATTGGAGCATTTCATATTTTGGATTTTGGATTTCTGGATAAGGGATACTGAACTGATAAATATAATGCAAATATTCCAAAATATGACAAGATTTGAAATCCAAAACACTTCTGGTCCCAGAGTGACACCATCAGCTTCCCTGGTTCTGGTCCTTCGAGCTTAGACTGAGTTTCTAAGGTTCTCCAGCTTGCAGATGGCCTATCGTGGGACTTCTCAAACCTCCATAATTGAGTGAGCCAATTCCCCTAATGAATCCTTCCTATATATCTCTCCCTGCATCTGTCCTCTGCGTTCTTTCTCTCTGGAAATCTCTGACTAGAACACTTGTTTCTAATTTCATATGGATTACACAGTGAATTATAATATTTTGATATATTGGGTTAAATCAAATTTATTATTAAAATTCATTTTACCTGTTTTTGTTTTTTAATGTGGCTGTTAGAAATTTTCAAATCACAGAGTGGCTCACATTTGATTTCTATTAGACAGTGGTGCTCTGGAGGTCTGGGTAGAGGTATCAGTTAGCAAGCGTTAGGGATGGCACCAGGGGTCCAGTAAAAAAAGTTAAAATCTCAGTATACAATTTTAGTCTTAATAAAGCACAGCTGCACTAATGAGGAAATGGGAGTATTAGCCAATAATACAGGCTAAGTTCACATTGTTGGGGTAAGAGGTCACTGTGACTCCCTGGGCATGGGACTCCCCAGATGCAGGCCACCTCACGACTATAAACAGAACCCACTCCAGGGGGAACGGACACTGTCCTGGCTCAGGGGTGGCACTGGCAAAACTTCCAGAAGTGTCTCTGTGATACCATGAGCTACGGAAGGCAGCTGTGGCAGCTTTCTCTAGCTGTGGAAGGAAGGTGCTAACACTCCTACCCCTGACCTTCCTTGCTTCTTTGGTCAGGAAAATTCTACTCAGAGGAACAACAACCTTCTCTGAAGCAATTCTTGTTTCCTCAGATCAAATGCTATCTAAAGTTTGTGTTTCCAACAAGATAAAATCCTAAGGCTTCCTGAATTGGGTCAGAGGCCCCATCGCCCATATCACTGGGCAAATGATAAGCCTTGGTTCTCTCTTGTTTGCTTTTCTAGGCACTGAGAGTAACAGAGAGAATTAATTCCTTTTACTGAGAAAATTTCAAATCCATTTGTAAATACTGGGTTGGTTCTTAAATGGTCCTTGAGTGGTGATATATAATTAAAGCCTGTTTAGATTTCACTTAAGCAAGTTTCCAAGGCAGGCAAGTGTGTTGCTGCTGGAGATGCTTGTTTACCAATCTTATTAAGGCTTTTAGGGCACCTAGAAGTGCCTGCCAGGACTCAGCTGGTAAATGCCCAAAGCATGACAGCTGGCAGCTCCAGGGAGAAGCAGGCCGGGGTTTTAGAGCTTCCCCAATGAGTAGGAAGAAAGGAAGAAACTAACAATAGGAGGTGAGGCTGAAAAAGCCACAAGAAACCCTCCTTACAGCTCACCCTGCCCCCACGACTTCACGGAGAAGACAGAGCCATGGTGCTCTGAGCAGCCTGCGTCCTGCTGCGACGGGGCTCACAGGTCAGTCCCAAGACGCCCCGAATATCTTCCTTGCAAAGCAGTTACCACCACAAAAGAGATCTCCTTGGCATCTTCAGTGACTTCCTGGCCCCATTGGCCTTTCCCTGATGGGCCTCTGTCCCTTCCTTACCACTTCACCAAGGCCCCTTTGGCAGAACAAACATGCTGAGATTGTGACTGTTAACTGTTGGTGTTTCCGGCTTTGCCCCTTCCCAAATTTGCTAGAGATTCAGTCTCTCTGCCTCCCCACCCTCTGCACTCCAACAGATGCCCTGCTTTGCCAGGCTGATACTTGGGATATTGTGACAGAAAACTAGAGGGAAGTTGAGGAAGCCCACAAGATGCACGTGGGGTGAGCGAAGGAGGCAGCTGTGAACGCTGTCGTGACAGCCAGGGGAGCCAACCAGCAGGCAGAGGTAAGAAAGGTCCCAAGCTAACAAGTCTGGCTGGGGTGGACCACAAGTGGCCTGAAAGCTCATTTTCCTCACTAGTGCACAAAAGCTGCATTCAAAGTGTAAAGACCTATGCCCAGGTGGCCCAGCCTCTGCCTCAGGGCCACTGTGGAGATCTCACGGAAGGTGGAAGTAAAATGTGGGGGTGACTGAAATATTCAGGCCAACACATCCCACTCAGGGCACCAGATCCACATGTTGACACACTGGGATTTGCCCATCCGATGCCCATTACCCCCTTCTCTCTTACTGCCAGAATAATGCGGAGGGAGGGCCATTGTATCAGCTAAACAATTACATTCAAGCTCACTTGCAGCTAAGGGTGCCACATAACACAGTTCTGGCCAGTGAGAGAAAGTCTTCTGAGTATAACTGGGAACGTGTTACTTCCCGTTCACAGCACTGCCCTGTCCAAAAGTTGCTCCTCTCTGCTTCCTGCCTGGGACATCAACGGAGACTGAAGATGGAAGAGCCACTAATTTGCCACCCACTAGTGACCACGAGAATGAAAGTCATAAGCCAAGAGCAGCAGAGCAGAAAGAGAAGGAATCTGAGGTACAAACGTCACCATGCAGGGGCCACCCCACACCTGGACTCCTGGTCCAGCTGTCTAGTTCCATGAACAGTAAATAGACCCCTCCCTACTTTAATCCATTCCTTTTCACATTTCTGTGGTTGCATCCTGACAGATAGACATGACCTTATGTGAGCTCACTAAGCAGAGGGAGTCTGAAACGCTATTTAAGTTACCAACTCTATGGACACCCAGTTTCTTTAAAACTCAGAGTTCTTTTGGGTTGCTGGGAGTTAGTCGATAGTAACCAAATTCTGCCTTCCTCAAAGCCATGAACTGGGAATATCAACCGGCCAGGTCTGGAGTCCCTGGAGGCTCAACTGTGGCCATGCAGCTCACTATGGAAGATTTGGCATGCAATTTTAAAAAATCAGTGGGGGAGTTCCAGTTGAGATGGTGGAATAGATGGTTCCCAGCATCACTCTCTCCCACAGATCAACCAATTTACAACTATAAACATGTAACATCAGCCAAGCTGGGGCCACTGGAGCTCAGGGGAAGAGGAGGAGAGACCTACAGAGTTCGTGAAGGGAGAAAAACCACGATGAGAGAAACAAAAAACTGCTCAGAGCATTTCGTGCCATGACCACTTTAAGGTTGGAGCTGCTGAGCGCATGGAGCAGGAGCCGGCAGAAGCTGCAGCTGTGCCCTTCAGATGGAGTTACTTGGAGGCAGCAGGGGAGAAGAGTGGCCTCCAAGACAGCAAGACCACTAATAGGGTTCCCATGGACCCATGCAGGAGCGAGGAGCCAGAACAACTGAAAAAAGGGAGCCACTCAGAGGCCAGTAAGTCATCGCAAGGGACCTGTGCAGGGCCTGTCCCATGGGAAGTGTTTGGAGCGCAGGAGGTGGTGGAGACGGGCCCACCAGGGGAACACTGGGACACAGCAAGGACTCAGAGGAGACCGATTGGGAATGCAGAATTGTATGTGGTGAAGTTTGATGATAAAACTCAGGCCCAGATCAGAGTTTCTACACGACCCAGATCCACTGGGTCTCTGGAGAGCCGGAAGTACCTATAAGGTCAACCATTAAGCCCTGAACTGCACAAAAAGCCTTCCCTAGGGAAACAGCAGCAAAGCAGCAATTTAGCTCAACAACACAGCTCAAATACTGGTCCTCAAAGGAAGCTCCCCTGTTTTAGAAGTAAGCAAAGGACAAAAAATTAGTTCTGGCCCAAGCACACCACCAGCACCTTGGGGCCTGCCTGGGAACCGGAGGCGTGGAGCCAGGGTCTGGACCCCTGACCACAACTGAGCACACCACGCCAGTGCCTCGGGACCCAGGGATCTGAGGCATGGATCTGGGGACCAGACACACCCCACAAGCAGGCACACCACCAGCACCAAGAAGCATGCCAAAAACATCACTTTCATGTGGGTGGCATGCCATAGCCACTGCAATAACCATGGCTGCCATGAAAGCCTCTAAACACCACAACCACCATGCAGATGGCCTGCCAGCCACTGGAGTGCATTGACTCAAGGAGAGTCACCAGCAGAGATAAAGAAGAGGATGTCTCTCTCCACAAAGCCCTTTCCAGACTGACAGAAAAAGCATCTGCTTTATGATAATACTAGGGGTCCCGAACACACCTCTCAGCATTGGACAGACCATCTAGGCAACAAATCAACAGAGTAACCATTACTCTTTCAGAGGGAGAGAAGAAATCTAGGGTAATAGTGGTGGGGAGGGGAGGGAGAAGGGGATAAGGAGAGATTGGACAAGGGGCATAAAGAATAATTATGATTTGTAACAATATATATGCTAGTAATATTGATTTGTTCAACATATCTCAATGTTTAACCCAAAAAATGTGTATAATCAATTTTGATTCAATAAAAAAATAATTAAAAAAATAAAAATAAAAATAATAAAAAATCAGTGGAAAGTAGGATACCAGCATTTGTAGCAGACTTAGAGTCATGTCTGGAATGTGCCACAGAGTCACCATAGGGACGGAGTGACATGGACACAGCAACCTGCTACCTGCACAGAAAAGGTACCTGGCACTGAAGGCTATTCATAGACAGGAAGCCATGAAGACTGCAAGTTTTGTGTGGATATAGGGCCTGAGGCTCCTAAGCCAAACCGGTACCTGTGCAGGGGTCCCATCACAAAACCAAACCCACACCAGTTGTATGAACAGAGATCACTTAATGTATAGAATTGTTGAGTAGGTGTAAAATCATTAACTAGGTAACCGAAAAGGTAAAAAAAAGAACTGTAAGGTATTACATAAGTGGTAACTGCAGGACCGGCTACAAACGCGAGGGTCAGGGAACTAAGGGAAGAGGTAGAAATCATTAAAACAGACACATAGAGAAGGAGCCCCCTGAGCCGAAACTTGGCCTTTGGAGGAACTGTAAGGTATTACATAAGTGGTAACTGCAGGACCGGCTACAAACGCGAGGGTCAGGGAACTAAGGGAAGAGGTTGAAATCATTAAAACAGACACATAGAGAAGGAGCCCCCTGAGCCGAAACTTGGCCTTTGGAGGAGAGGGCACCAGCCAGTGCTGGGTCTCTGTGGTGATGGAGTAGTGTGGGGTGCAGTGAATCTAGCTGTGCCAGGGATGGAAAAACTGCAGACTCAATTCCGCTGCTGCTACAGGAAAGAACTGCCTGTGCCGGGATGCAGCAGCATTGCTGCGGGGAGGGGCACGTTCCCCTGTCCCTTCTCCAGCTCTGCAGTCACCTTCTCGTGCCCCATAGTGGCCAAGTCTAGCATAACAAAGCAGGTGGCAAAGCAGGAACGCAGCTTACAGGGTCCCGGATCCAGCACCATAGAGCAGTGATGGAAAAGGGACTTGGAGCTGAGAGACGGATATTTAATAACTAGCACAAAATCCCTGAAGCAGATACTCAGTGAACAATGTTTGTCTCCATAGTCTGAAAGATGCTAATCAGTAAAGGCCAGAAAATAGGTCTTGGAGTTTCAGAAGCATCTAAACACATCAAGGAGATGAGGGACGTGGGGAGAAGGTTGGTAATGAGCCAGAAATTAATAAACGATATTGGACTCAATTCCAGGAGCCATCCTGTTCTCACTTGAAGCAGGGCAGAGGAAACGGGGGAGGGACTGGACCTGCTGCAGGACATAGCAGCTCGGGCTGCAGGAGCTCAGACGAGCAGGCTGGAGAAGCCTGAGGGACGCAAGTTGAGTCTCTCACCTCAGACGTGGAGCTCCGACAGGCACGGCTCCATGGATGGAGTTAGGCTGATCCTCAGCCAACGCTGGCTAAAGAATTGGCCTGTGCTGTCCTTCCAAGGCAGATGATGGGTCATAGCTGAAGCCCCCAGGCACTGGGCGCCTGCCCCCGGCATGTCACAGGACAAGTGTGAATTGATTCTGGGGGTGGGGTGGAGAGAGTCCCACACGTGCTTTGGTTGTGGCAACCAGAAGGATCAAGTGGTTGCTTGTGCTCAGAGTCCCCTTTTTCCCTTGCATTAAAGACGTTGATCTTAGAAGAGGAGGGTATTAAATGCTTCATCTCGGGATCATGAGGCTGCTCGTTCCTTGGTCCTGAGGTTTATAACAAGAGCCTGAGGAAACTCAGCCAGGCAGATGGAGGCTCCCAAAATGCTCACACACACTCAGAGTCAAAGAAGGGCAAGTGGGGAAAAGAGGCGAGGGAAGGTGAGCAGAAGGAATCCCTGACTGTCTTACTGAGCAACTGAACATCTCTTCGTGGAGTCCATAATATCGCTTAGGTAGAAGGTGGTAGAATAAAAACATTAGCATAACTGTGTCCCCAGCTCTGCTCAGCCCCCAGCCCCCGCTTAGTGAATAGTGTTCTCGCCTGGCCTGGTGCAGTTCCTTCCTGTCCTGCCTCCAGGGTCACCCTTCTTGCCACTACCGGGGCTTCTATGTTGGAGGATGGAGAGGCATCAGATGGAGACTGAGGATAAGCCCCTGGAGGTGACAGCCCGGGGTTGTGCTCAGGGGGCTTTGAGGACCAAGTCCTGGGGAGCAGCTGCAGTGAGGGAGGTGATGGGAGGGCGAAGAAAAGGACAATTTTAAAAGCACTTCCCGAGGCCGTGTCTCCCTTCGCTGGCCTGCAGAGGTACAAGCAGAGTATGTAGACTGATTTCAAATGACTTTGGGGCGTGTACGCTGTGTCCTTTTAGCCACAGCGCTGCTTTGGGAATAAACCTGTGGTGGCTCTATAAAAGTTATAAAACTAATCTTAAACGTCCCCCCAACCCCCAAGATATGGGGACTGTCAGAGAATCCTCTAGGCCTTTTCTACTTTTATTTCCAGGCCATTTCTTTGACCAGGTTGGCTCTGAGCTTGGCGTTCTCGCTGCGGCTCTCACAGACTCGACTCCTTCTCTCTCCTCTTAACACTTCCAATCGGTTCCCTGTCCCTTGGGGTCCCTTCCCCAGCCTGATGCAGAGAGAAACAGTTTCCCAGGCCCCCCTTCTGCCATTTCCCTCATAGGCAATCCAGGGCCTTTCTCTGTTTAAGGAATAGACTGCTGCTCCCTGCAGGCATGGTGACTGTTTTCATCCCTTAGGGTAGTTGTCGTCAACAAATCTCACACATACGTGCACACACACACACACACAAATACACACAGTTTCTTGGACATAGGTCTTCCAAGCCACCTGCACAGAACAGCAAAGGGAATTGGAAGTGCTCAGGCTCCAGCTTGTCTCACATGGGTCTCACTTTCTTTCTAGGAGATGGTTACCTGGGTCCTCATGTGGAATTCCATCCCTGTCTCCTGGGAGAAGAAAGGTGCACCTGGGAGAGGCACCCTTGGAAGAACTGGGCCAGTAGGCACGGGTGGTTTCGGAGACCAGGAATAGCAGAGAGGGTGGCAATACTTGGAAAACAAAGTTTAATCCATAATTCAAATATTGAGTATAGTTAACCTTGTTCCCTGCTGTTACAGTTGTTAATTTATTGCTTTTCAGCTCCATTATCTTGAGATAGTTCAACAACCTTATGACATCCTACACACTATCATTGGGTTCCTTGACCTCCTCACCTTCAGCAACCGATATCTGAACTCCACAACCAATTATCCTTCCAGCCCTTACTTTCATACCCATGGGAGTGTTTGACCTCAGAAAAACATTCAGTCCCTTAAAGCCTTAATATTCTTCCGGTCTACCAGCCAGCCCTGTGTTCTTCCAAATGCAGCTTAGTCTCATTATGGAACTATTTTCTCCCTCTGGAACCAGAGGGATTGCCTGGTTTTGAATCCTATCTCTAGCACATCCTATATATGTGGCTTTTGGAAAATTTTACTTGCCTGGGACTTCATTTCCCCATCTGTTAAATGAATCAAATGTTAATTCCAACCTCCTAGAGTTGTTAAGAAAATCAAACAGAGCAATATATATATATATA
>NW_007731759.1:121287-122345 GCF_000696425.1 Galeopterus variegatus | reverse complement strand
ATATATATATATATAAAGCTTAGATCTTCGTGCTTGGACCATAGTACGTGCTCAATGAACGGTAGGTATTAATATTGCTGTCAGTCCCCCACCTTTGCACATCAAAATTCCAATCCTGCTTCCATGTCACAACAATGCTTCTATGAGGATGCTATACCTGGGAAACTGAACACTGCTAAAGAACACTCTGCAACTCGGAGAAGATTCCATCACTGCCAATTAAACTTGAGTGTTCCCACCAGATTCTTGGCTCCTCTGGCTGTGCCTTGTCTGTGGTTAGTTCCCACGTTCTATTTCCCTAATTTCTAAGCCATATCTTCCTAATTTTTCTCAAGCCTGCTTGCACAAGCCCTGAACATGACCAGCATAAAACTTTGTCTCCTGTTTCGCTAAGACAGTGGAGACCACAGGCATCGTTTCTCTCAAATTTCCCCTGTAACCCGTGAGCCAACTTAGATCCCCACACAGACCTGGTTCCTTCCCTCCAGCCTGCTCCTGTCCGAGGCGGACGTCCTGTCTCCATGCTCTGCACCCCACAGGCCCTCCCTCCATCACCGCCCCCTTTTTGTACCCTCAGCTGCCCTCTCTGCTTGGCCTCTTTACTCATTCTGTAAATTGGCACATTCTCATCCTGCCCCCCACCAAGAGAAAACCCTCACTTTGACTTTGTGCCTCCCCGGGTGACATCTCTCGTGTCCTCTTCTCACTAGAACTTCTTAAAGTGTGGTCCAAACCAGTCTGCTCCCCACAGCTCCTGCTGCAATTGGGTGTCCCTTCCTGCCCTCCCTTCTAGGTCAGTCCTTCTCTCACTCAACGCCCCTCTGCACCTGCCACTAGGGACCATTCCTCCTTATTCCACCACCTCCATTCCCCTGCCCCGGCTCTTGCTTCAGCATCCACAACAGCACACCCTCCAGATGTTCTCAGTCCCTCTCCAGCTGTTCCTGCTCTGCCATGTGCATGGAACCCTGTTCCTGTGATTGTCTCTTAAAGGTTTGCGTTCTTAGGAGTTTTCTTTCTGACCCACTGTTGCTCTACACTACACACCCTCTCTGGGT
>NW_007731759.1:110475-120362 GCF_000696425.1 Galeopterus variegatus | reverse complement strand
CTTAAAACTTTTGGGTGGGTTCCCATTCTCGGGCACTTTTTATCACAGCCTCGAAGGACTCGTGTCATCTGGCTTTCAGAAAACTCTCAGGCTTTCCTCCTCCCACACCCCACCTTGTATCTAAAGCTCCACCAAGACCCAAGGCATATAGCTCCCCATACGCTGTACACTGTACTTAACGTCTGTGCGTTCTCCGAACTCCAGCAGACGGAGTACATCTCCTTTTCTGTTCTCTGAGTAACTCTCATCTGCTGGCATCTGAGCTTTTAGCACACACTGCATTTGGGGCAATCCTTTGCCTTCTGGCTCCCCCACTGGCCTGCGAGCTCCTTGAAAGCAGGGCCATGTCTTAGCCTCCTCTGTGTGCCCAGCACCTTCCCAGCCCCCAGCCAATGCTGGGTCTTGAGTAAATGATGGCAGGACTGAACTGAACTGGCTGTCTAAGTTGGCCACTACGCCACTCATTCTTAGAACTCTCCATACGTGGCCTACATCAAACCTTCCTACAACTGCCTCTTCAAAGGCAGGAGCATTCCTTCCACATGAAAGTCCTCTATTCCACTGCCGCAAGCTCTTTTCCTAACTCTCGTTACACAAGTTCCCACTTCACTCCTACGGTCCCATACGTGGAAGGTATTTTCTGGTTTTCAAAAAGTGAAAGTCATCTGACACCCAAAAGTCATTCACAGCGACCTCTGTGTGATGGAAAGGACACCCGATGGGGCGTCAGGAAGCCGGGGTGACAGTCGCGGCCCCGCCGCTGGCGCTCTAGGATGGAGAGCAGCGTGCTGTCATGCTGGGATTCCTGCACCTCGTGCACACAGTGCCTGGGAGGGGAAGCCGAGGCCGGGCCCCACTGTCTGACACGTCAAGGGCATTCTTTGTTCAGGGCTTACTAGGCGTCCTTACAAGCATGCCAGTGAAATGCCTTGGCTGTCAGGGTGACCGGGAAGGAGGCCCAGAGGCTGATAATGTGGTGGGCGGAGGGTGGAACAGGAACAGAGAAACAGGCTCCAGTCCTCTCATCTCAGGGTGAACCCAGGAGGACGAGGCCCTGAGGGAAAACACCGGCCTGAGGCTCAGGCTCCAACCTGCTTGTCCTGGTGCTCTTGACTCTGGGCCTCCCCACAGCCCTGACCTCTCTCTCTGACTTGCTCGCTCCTCTTCCTCCCAGCCAGCATTTTTCATGCAAACACTTTCCTATAAAGCCTTCTCTTTTGTCTGCGCAGTTACAAATGGCCCTAAAGCCAGAAGAGCCACAGCAATGAAAAGTTGCTCTCTGCTCCAATCCTACAGGCGCCTCATCTCTCCTCCGGGAGCCCGGGCACATTCAGCCCTCCCCACACGGGCTGCTGCCGTGCGTGCTCCCGGCCTCGGTAAATCTTAGATAGAGACGAGGGCCTGCCCAGCTCTGTGCTCCCAGCCTCCTTGGAGGAGCCTCAGAGGGAAGAGAAGCTTGCTGGTGTTAAAAACAGCCGGCAACCAGTCGATGCTTCATAGCAGGAGAAGAAAGGAACTGACTTTTCAGTAACTCAGCAACCACTCACTCGCCAAGAACAGAGCTCGCGGTCTACTCTATGGGGAGTGTGAAATCATTCCTTTCACATTGTTCTTTATTGGAACATTCCCCATCGACAGCAATCACTCACCATCCCAGAGAGCCGGGTTCTCAGTAACTCAGCAACCACTCACTCGCCAAGAACAGAGCTCGCGGTCTACTCTATGGGGAGTGTGAAATCATTCCTTTCACACTGTTCTTTATTGGAACATTCCCCATCGACAGCAATCACTCACCATCCCAGAGAGCCGGGTTCAGAGAAACAACAAAGGATAGAGAATATGTAAGACTGCGCACAGACACACCAGCACACACAGAAACTCACGCACTAATGCCAGGGTGAACGCGCACTCAGTACACACAAATCCTCGGGCGGCCATTCACGAGATGCGTTGATATATGCACACACACAAAGCCAGCATCCATCCACGTGGCCCTGCATAGCCTCAGACACGGGGATGTTCAGTTCCAGACCCAGATGCCCATGGACATGTCACACTCAGGCATGCAGAAGCCTGGAGAAACATACAGAAACTCAGACAAGTTTTTCAAAAAACACAGAGACATACACAGCCACCTCAACCCCGACACTCAGGCACAGAAGCAGCAAAAAGATTTTTCAGAAGGGAGTGGTGTGTGCAGTTTAGGAATTACCTCTATGAAGTTTAGGAGGGTGGGTTGAGTGGGAGAAATCACCTCCCCACAGGAGACGGGTTGTCAGCACGGCTGTTATTGCGCTAGAAATTGGGAGAATTTGAGCTGGACCCACAAAGGAACAGATTCCACAGACATTTTTAGGTCAGACTGAGTGAACCTAGTGATAATTCAGTGTAGCTAGAAAAGGAGGAGAGGATGCCCTCTTGGGATTGTGGCTTGGGCAATAGGGTATCACTCACTGCGATGAGTAATACTGGGGAAGTAGGTGGGAGGATCACCGGAATGAATCTCTTGGGTTTTATAAACTATGCACTGAAAGCATCCTGAGCACCAGGCCCTGGAGGCACAGCCTGTGGCCAGGGCTGGGGGAGCTGCCTTCACGTAGGCATGACTCAGGGCTGTCCTGCCCTCGACGCTTCTGATGCTTTTTTTGCTCAGTGTCCTCCGATCTCCCAATTATTGGGCCACCACTAATTGCTGAGGTCTCACAGCACCATCCTAAACCTCCCTTCAGACTTAGCCCTCTCTGGAATCAAAAAGACGCTGCTGGAGGCGGATGTCACCTGTTCCTCAGTTCTTCTCCTGGGCTTCCCTACTTTGGATAAGAATTGGATGTGTGCCACAAGGACCTGTTTCTGCAAAGTGTGATCATTTTAATAATAAAGGGGCCCCTGAGCAAGGACTTCCAAGCACCTAAACGCCACCTGGCACTGGAGACCACTCTCTAGGGCAGGTGTTTTGCCTCCAGGACAAGCTGTGATAACCGAGATCAAAGGACAGCCTCGCAAAGGCAGCAGCTAAGCCGCTGCATTTTTAGCATTAAATCTTTCCTGAGAAGGAGGAGAAGAAATTCTTCTCTCAAAGGCCTAATTCATGGGAACTTGTTGTGACTTCAGTAGAAACCAGGTCCCAACGGAGGAAACGGTGGAGAAGTTCTGAGAGTTTCAGATGTGCTCAGATCCCAGGGGAATCTTGTTTCTGTTCAGCATCTTCCCTCCCACCTTCCCCGCCTCCGGCCCCCTTAGCGGGGAGTGCACACAGGAAGTACAGATGCCAGGGCCCCTAAGATGTCAGTGCCATAGAAGGACAGCCAGTTCTCAGCTCTGCCTCGAGCCACCAATGCACCAAGTATGCTCGCCCAGATGGCCGAGGAGAAGGAAGAAAGGAGAGCAGGCCTGAAGCAAAAACTCGGGGGGTTGAGGGAGCCTCTTTTTCCTCCCTCCTTCCTTCAGCAGACCTCTACTGAATGATCACAGTGCAATGCACGGGACATGGAGAGATACCAGGAAAGACTCACCGTCTCTGGGTTCAGACAGACTTGTAAACTGATATTGTATAAGGCAGTGTGTTAAGTGCTGATAACAATATACACAAGGAGCTTTGAACTTGCAGGGGCAATAGTCACCCCCTCTGTACGTGTGTGTGCTCGGGAGAGGAGAGTTCTTTAGAAGACTTCACGGGAGCAGAAGGGAGTCCAGGCAGCAGGAGTACCATGTTAAAAAGCATAGGTTGGGTGGTGAATGCCGAGGGGTCTGAACATCCTGAGCCTTGGGTGCCTGAGAGCCAACCACAGGACTGCAGCACCGGCCCACCCCCCTGTGGGGACTGCACTTCCCTGGCTCTATCCAGGCAGTTGGGGAAGGGGGGAAGCCACCCCAGCCTTCCCTGATTCTTCCCTCCTAGACCAAGCTGGGCCATTGGATCACTTTCCTGGGATTTTGGGGGTCTTAGAATGGAAAGGATTCATTCATCTTTAGTGGCTGAAGCTAAAAGATACAAAGCTCAGGAACTATTAATGTCTGTTTTCTTCCATGCAAAGAAGAGCAATCTGCAGGAAAGAGAAGCAAGGATCAACCTGCAGGGAAGAGCGGGAATGAGAGAGAGGTGGAGGGATCCTGTCTCTCCTGGGGGTTCCTGAGGCCATGGCAGCCCTTATCCCCCACCCCTGAGGCTCAGTCATTCCAGGAGATGCCACAGGATCCTTTCAATAAAGTCCCATCTCAGATAAAGCAAGGGTCCAGCTGGGTTTCTTTACCTGTAGCCAAGAGGATGTGAGTAAGCAGGTACATGGTGCTGGGGGAGAATGGAATGAAGCTGAGGACAAGAGGGTGCCACTTAGATACAGACATTAACCTCCAAAAGGAGTCACTGAATGTCTCCAAGCCACACACAGAGACATGTGTGACCTTGTAGAACCTGACCCAAGCAGGTAAGACCAGGAAAGTGGACCACGTAGGAGTCAAAGAACAGCTGGAACAGAAGTTAAGGCAATTGCCTTGGGGTAAAGAGAAGAGGGAAGATTCTAGAGATGTTTCCAAGGCAGAAATCAAAGGATCAGGCAAGGGATGAACAATTAATGAGGTAGGAGATTCTGAAACTGTCAGAAAGCCAAGGAATGAGAGAATTTTAAGGAAAACATCATACTCAATACCTCCCAAAAAAGGGGCAAAGAGATCAAACAAGGTAAATATTGGAAAGTGGTGATTTTTGGTTGGCAATTCAGAAGCTCCTGACCAGAAGGCGATGGATTATGTAGGAAAAGTGAGGAAAGAAATCAGGAAATAATTATTGACTCTGCATTGAAGTCCGCCAAAAATACCAACCGGTAGTATTTTCATCATATAACTCTGATGTCTAATGTTGTCATGATAATTCAACTTGATGTAAGTAAAATTATTCTGCTTTTTGACAGCAGTTTTATGACTCCAACGTCTATTTTTAAAAATAAGTTAAATATTTTATTTTGTTCAAAGGAAAATGTGATTTTTTCATCAACCACAATAAACCTAAGCCAATAACTCCTTTTTCAATGTATAAATTTATTATGTTTTTATTTTTTGAATAGTAATACATATACATGACTTAAAAAAAAAAAAAACTCATAAAGTACAGAAGGCCATGAAGTAAAACGTGAATCTCTTTCTCTCCCCCATTCTCCCATTTAAAACACTGTTACCAGATTCTTGCCAATATTTCCAGATGTCTCTATGCAGACACAGTCATCAGAGTGCATTCACTCCCTTTTCTCGCAAATGTTGACATCTATGAATGCTGTTCCATTCCTTGCTTTTTCACTTAAAATAGCACTAAGAGTGTTCCATCTCTGTGCATATAGATCTGCTTCTTATTTTTAAATGACTATATGGTATTTCCATGAGTCGATTTACCATATTTTATTTCATGATGCCCCCATGGATGAACTTTTAGGTCGTTTCCATTATTTTGCTAATATAATCAGGGCCATAGTAAATGCTCTTCCACTTTTCTTTGGGTACATCTGTAGGACAGATTTCCATAATTGAAACTACTGAGTTAAAAATGAACGGGCATTTGAAATTTTGATAAGTACGTTCAAACTGCTCTCTCAGGTTCCTACCAATAACGTATGAGAGTGACAGTTCCACCACACTGTCACCCAGCACAGTGTGTTGGGACATCTTTTACTCTCTGTCAATCAGTGTTACAATCTGGTAGGCAAGGGTTAACCTGAGACCTGGGCTGACCCAGGAATGCCTGGGACAATGACCTCAGAGTCCTGTTTTCTCAGAAAGTAGGAAGTAAAGTTGGACTGTTGCATCTGCCTCATCTGCCGTGTGAGACTGCTGCTGGCCTGGGGACTGAACTCACATGCAGGTCTTGCGCCACTATGAACACAACAGTATAACAGAGTGTCAGAGTGACCCCCACACACCTTGGTGCTTGTCCACACGTCCATGCATGCCCCGTGTGAGTGAGGGGGCAAAAGAAGCCATCTAATGAGGAGGTTGCTTGGTCTCCCAGGGAGATAAAGATGCTCTGCAGTGTGTATCATTTGTCCCTACAGCCTTTCAAAATACTAAGCAATTTCAGTATTGCTTTAAAGCCTGTTGTTTCACATGAGTCTATACAGTGCACAGTTTACTGGTTTAAATTTATATTTATTTTATTATGAGTGAAATTAAGCATTTTTTCTACAAATTTAAAGACTTTTTCACTTTTATGAACTATCTATTATGTTTTTTGCCTAGGAGGGAGCTTGTGTTTGTATTCTTATGGATTTAAAAATGCTCTTTATATATTATAGGATGTGTCCTTTATCATATATGTCGGAAATATTTTTCTAGTTTTTCATTTGTCTTCTTACCATGTCTCTGGCATTTTTATATGAAGAATCATTTCATTTTTATAGAATCATATTTATTCATCTTTTCTCTTAAGACTTCTGGGTTTTGTGAAGTCCTTTTAAACTTCTTCTCTATTTTAAGATTACAAAAATTTTCTTCCATGTTTCCTTCTCCTTTTGTTTTTTTCATTTTTGAGTTTTAGTATTCAATATATGTGGAATTTTCATTCTGGTACAAAGAGTGAGGTAGAGATCCAACTTTATTTTTTCCAGATTATAACCTGTGTCAGTGCATTGATAATAAAAGCTTTTATACTCACTATGCTACAAGGCACTGTTATAAGCTCTTTTTCAGAGTTAGCAGTATTAGGCTCTCAAAATGCTTAAGATTTCTCTCAGCAATATAGAACACATTATGCCAATAGAAAGCTTGAGATATCTAAAGCTCTATTCTACCTTTTTATTAACTATTCCCAAAAAATACACAACATAAAAGATTTTGAAAAACTTCAACAAGAATTGAAATTGTAATTTAGGTAAACATCTGTCAATGTGAAGAAGATTATTCAACAGCCAAAAGAAGGTAAAAGAAAAGGTTTTTGTCCACTCAATCCCACTCCGTACTCCTTCCTTAAATAGAAGAGGCTTTTGCTGACCAGAAGGGAATTTACAACTGCAAGAAAAGAGCTACTCTCTGAAGCTGCAAGGGGCGAATTCACAGGATTCCTCTCCACATTTGTAGTTCTTTTTTTTTTTCCAGAGAGTTCTATACAATTGAGTTTAACAACACTAATTTTCAGCCACATAAACCAGAGATATTAGTGGATTTGGTGCTAAATGCTTTATTGTGGTAAAGAGGTCAGCAGTAGGCGTGGGCTGGGCTTTAGAAAGCCTAACAGGTAGAACTCAGGTGGGCATGGAGCTGAGGGTACAGAGGGAAAAGGTGAGCATGAGGTCTTCGTTCATGTTTTCTCATTCATATTATCCCAGGGAGGGGGGAAATTCCTTCTTTGCAGCAAATAAAGAAATGGAACCAAGAGGATTATTTTTAGTTTAGGTGTGTATCATTTGTCCCTACAGCCTTTCAAAATACTAAGCAATTTCAGTATTGCTTTAAAGCCTGTTGTTTCACATGAGTCTATACAGGTGCACAGTTTACTGGTTTAAATTTATATTTATTTTATTATGAGTGAAATTAAGCATTTTTTCTACAAATTTAAAGACTTTTTTCACTTTTATGAACTATCTATTATGTTTTTTGCCTAGGAGGGAGCTTATGTTTGTATTCTTATGGATTTAAAAATGCTCTTTATATATTATAGGATGTGTCCTTTATCATATATGTTGGAAATATTTTTCTAGTATTTCATTTGTCTTCTTACCATGTCTCTGGCATTTTTATATGAAGAATCATTTCATTTTTATNGGGGGAAATTCCTTCTTTGCAGCAAATAAAGAAATGGAACCAAGAGGATTATTTTTAGTTTAATAGGTTTTCACTAAATACATAATTTCTAAACCCTAGCAAACATGGTTGGGAGCTGTGCACCTCAGCCATCCCACAGCTTAAGATCTGACATGATGATTCTAACAGAAGAAAAATAAATGTCAAGTTGAAAAGGCAAACAGATCCACCAGCTAATGAGGAAACACTAGACCTGGATAGACCTTCCACCTTCTAAGAAAACCTGGAAAACATAGAGTTTATACAAAAACGTATGGCATTATCAGGGATCTTGGTTGCATTAAATGGAAAGCAATTATGTTTACCTTCAGCAAAACTCGAAACTTAGACTTAACAAGTGGCTAGGGGATAAGAATCTTAAAGGAGCAAAACCCAGCAAATTGAGAGACCTAAGGAGCAGGATGCAGAATGCATTAGGCAGGCTCTTACCTAAATGCTACACAAACAGCCTCTGGCCGATTTAAGTGAAAATAAATTTACTGACAGCATTTTGGGAGCCCTAGAGTTGACAGAAAGACTGGAGAATAGTGCTCAGAAAGTGGTCAGGATCAGGGAGAAGAGGTACTGCCAGAAACACGTGAACTCCTCCCACGGGAGTCTGAGGATGGCACCTCTGCCTCAGAGGTAAAGCATCACCCCAGCCCCAAGTGACAACCACCCAGATGCTGCCCCAGCACCATCGCTTCTGCCCCTGGAAATCGGCCATGGCTGTCACCACGGCAGACAACCAGCAAAGACCCGGCTGGCCTGGGGTCTTGGCATCACTAGCTTCATATTCAAAGTCCCACACAAGTCCCTCTCACTGGCCAGCTCCTGGCTTCCTGTGGGGCTGGAGACTTCATATCTGGCTTTTTAGCTTCCATTGCGGGAGAATAACTCAGAGCCCCCAACAAGATCATACAATGGAAATGACATTGTATGTGAAGACAGTGACAAATGACCACTCGACCAAACAACCTAACATGAATGTGCAGGGCAGAACATCCTTACCGTGTCTGCTAAACACCAGCATCACCACCCCTGGATGCCATTGCTTCTACCACTGCCTCTGAAAATGAATTGTACACATTTCTTCAAAGTCCCGCAGAGGAACGTCCAAGGAGCCACGTCCTGGCTGCCAGAGGAAAGGAAGGAGGAAGCACCTGCACCCTCAGGCTTCCAAAGAGAAAGGCAAGAAACATAATTACACACAAAAGAGAGCACAGCACCCAAAGTTCAGAAAAGGATTTTTTAAATATTTTAGAAAAATATTTTTTAAACCACATGCTTTCATGTCTCATTTAAATTAAGAAAAACGTGAAGTCTTGTAAACCAAAAGATGAAGGCAATAGGGACCTGGTTAAGGGAAGAATATAAAATTGTTAACAAATTGTATTTGAATTTAATTTTGCTTTGGAGATTGCAGAAGAGAAAGACAGTAAAGAGGAGGAAAGGCTCTGAGGCCTTTCCCCTAGTGCAGAGAGCAGCAAAGAAACAAGATGAAAATGGTAGATGCTACGCAATGAAGAGCCACATAGACAAAAGCAATGCACCTGAAAGGGACTGCAACACGTTGAAAATAAACAATCATCAGAGGTGTAATAAAAGAAAATGTTTCAGACGGAAGCAATACTTTCAGGGATCTCAGACTGAAGTTATTCTCCAGGAACCAACCGTAACTAATGAAAAGGAATGACACATAACTATATTCTGGTGACTTTCAGAATTATAAGAATAAAGAATTCTGTAAACATGAAGGCAAGGATAAGTGAATAAGGCTGTAACATAGTGGTTTTCAAACTGTCTTGAGCGTGGTTGTGGTGAGGGACAGTAAAAGATGCTGAAAAGGCCGAGTTTGGACCATTATTCCTGCATACATCAGACTTCAACATGACCTTGCATTTGAAGAAAATAGCCTTGAGAAGACAAAGAGGTTGAATACATCTAATTGTTTTTTTTTTAAATCTCTGTGACACTATTCCAAAAGTCAGGTTCTAA
Organism: Galeopterus variegatus; assembly: GCF_000696425.1. Classification (NCBI taxonomy): domain Eukaryota; kingdom Metazoa; phylum Chordata; class Mammalia; order Dermoptera; family Cynocephalidae; genus Galeopterus; species Galeopterus variegatus. The sequence goes on along the minus strand of NW_007731759.1, from coordinate 110,603 downwards.
ATTCAGTGCATGTCAATATTTAGTTTCAATGATTTCCGTGGTCAAAAAGCTACTTAAAAAAGCCCACAGAGGGCCGGCCCGGTGGCGCACTGCTACAGTGCACCACTTGGGAAGCGCGGTGGCGCTCC
>NW_007731759.1:106983-110307 GCF_000696425.1 Galeopterus variegatus | reverse complement strand
TTGCCGGACACGGAAAAAAAAAAAAAAAAAAAAAAAAAAAGCCCACAGAACCACATAGAAGAATCACACTGACACACTGACAGCTGCGCTTTCTGAACTCATTATGCAAAGATTTTTTTTGTTGAAATTCTGTTGGTAAATTTCCATCATCCCAGCTGTCAATCAGTTATTCATGCCAAATAATTGGTGGGTAATGTGTTCTGATTTTTTTTAACCAAATAAACTTAAAAATAACAAAATTCTTTGAACTTCTTTTTAAAAACAAGTTAGACTCATTGTTTCATTCCCAGGTTCTTAGGTATGCATATGTGAGAAATATTGTAAGTGACATATATTGTTTTCAGCAACAAAATCTTGTAAGAATAAAACATTCCAAACATGTGTTTTCAAAATGCTTTCCTCAGCACCAGTTTCTGTTGAAAAGCAGTATCTCACTTGTTAAAACATTACCTTTTCCTCAAAGGGACAGATTAAATGTCTTTGTTTCTTCAAATCTGTCTCCTTGTCATCAAAAGTCATCAAATTTGGATTGATTATCTTTCTGTATGGGAAAAAGTATGTTTCACTTATTTTCAAGTTTGAGGAATCTTTGAAACATTTTGCCCTGAAATAACCAATTCGCCTCTGTGAGATACAAGTAATACTCCGAGTAATTCCTGTTCTCTTTAGTGCATTATTAAGATTCCACCTCTTTTTTTCCAATATGTCGATGACCTGCTACTTAGCTGGTACATTTCCTTACCTGCTATGCAGCAAATTGATAAATTTCAAACGTGGTACAATACGTGTTACGTTAGGACCCATTTTATTCCAGGAGAAGCAATTCTCCATTTGCAGCTGTTGTTCTGCAGTTTTCCACCGCCCTCCCCCATGAAACAGTGAGATTTTAAAAATTATTATTGAAGAAGTAATATACTCTTCAAAAACTACCTTCTCTAGTACATTTAGAAAATGTGTTAGTGTGGCTGAACACACACACATACATACAATATGCTTTCTGCATTTAATTTCTGAAAGATCACCTAGTAAACACCTGAAACTAAATCATCTTGGAGGCATCTGTACATTTATCCAATTATATAGCAAGGCTTCCATGTTAAAAAAAATTGTTCTAAAACTTATTTCTTCAAATTCATAACAATGGGCTTTACCTGTCTCCCAATACTTTGCAATGACAAAGGAATGCCCTTTTAGTTAGTCATGATTTGATTTTCTGGATGTAATTTCAATGACTTTTACTATGAAAGAAAGAACAAGGGCATCCCCTATGGGGTGCAGCTTTTTGTTTTGTACTATTAAAAAAAGCAATCTCAAAATGAGTTATGTATTTTTAATACACTTGGATTAAATATCACATGCTCAAACATGGCTCAAAAATACTAACGCCTATCAGGTTCTGAATGCTTAGTTCTTAAATACTTTGCTATTGTGAGGGCTTCCTGCTTTGAAGACGGCGTTGCAAGGTGCAGTATACACACAGGCACTCTTCTGGTGAGATCGTCTTCATTGCCATTGCTTTTACCTCTTAGTGTGACTGAGGAAGACATATACTGGGAGTTAAGAGACATCTCGCTCTTCCATTTGGGGGTTTTGTTTTGTTTTAGTTTTTGCGGCTGGTTACTTGTGCTTGCACTGTTAGAATCATCTTCAATCTAGGCTCATTTTGCAAAAATCTTTATAATCTACTTTCTATTTAGGAGGATTCCTTTTGTTAAAACTAGAATATTAGCTTTAAATCTACCTAGCTGGGAACAGGTAAACTGTAATGCATCACAACATGCTAAAAACTAGTAAAAGCAGGATGGAGAGTTGTCAACCTTCCTGTTTAGAAACTTCCATGGGTCTTTTAGGATAACTTATACATAACACATGGCATGTGATCTTCTGGCATCAAATATCTGTAGTCAATATAAACTGGTGTGCAAACAACCACAAAATCTTAATGACATACAACGATGAACACTTCAGTCAGAAGTCTGAGGGGATCAGCTGATTTGCAGCTGGGCTCACTCAGGCCTCTGAGGTGAGCTGCAGGTCAGCTGGGAGGCTCTCCTGGTCTTGGCTGGGCTTGCTTACCTGTCTGACGATTGGCTGACTGTCAGCTGGTCTAGAATGGCCTCAGCTGGGATTACTGGAGAGACTTGGCTTTTTCCCACCTGTCTCTCATCTTCCAGCAGGCAAGCTCAGGTACGTTGTCATGGCAATGACAGAGAGGGAAAGCAAGCAAGTCCAATCTGCAAGAAATTTTTGAGCCTACTTGCATCAAGTTTGCTTATATCCCATTGGCCAAAGCAAGCCACACAGCTGAGCTCAGAGACAGAGTGGGAGGACACCAAAGGTGTGGATGCAGAGAGGGGTGGAGGATTGGGCTATCAGTGCCTTCATTCTCCTGCAATCAAGTTTGCTTATATCCCATTGGCCAAAGCAAGCCACACAGCTGAGCTCAGAGACAGAGTGAGAGGACACCAAAGGTGTGGATGCAGAGAGGGGTGGAGGATTGGGCTATCAGTGCCTTCATTCTCCTGCAATCAGAGTGAGAGTGCCCTTATGGAGAGGATAGTAAATACTAAAAAGCTTAATTTGCTTTATCAAGATAAAAATAAATGTTTTATTTATTCCCTAAAACCTGCATATCCCCTGAAATATGTACTTTTTTTGCTATTATTGGTTCTCAAGGGTGTAAGTCATTTTAATGATTTACAGATACATTTATTTATTGCCCTACTGATGATACATGTGAAAGACCACAAATGCAATTTCAATAAATGTGGTTAAGCAAAAATTTATAGACCAAATGCCATTGCCACAAAAGAAAGAACCAAAAATTTGACAGCATCCTTTTTAACAACAAAAAGACTTAATCATTTTAAAAATAACTTTTCAAAATAATTATATGATGTCAAAAAGAAAATCAAAATCCCAATTATAAACTATATTTTTGAAAATAACCCTAATGACATGATGGAGAATATTACTACATATAAACATAGAAAGTTGCCAAATCTCTCATTCAGATTTACTGTTTTAGAAAAGAATAAAAGAAAAATGAACTTTCTGGTTTAAGAAATCAGAGAAAAAGCACACCTAAGAAATGTAAAAAGAATGAAATAGTAAAGATAAAAGCAGAAAATAATTATTTATAAAAGAAAGTGGTAGAATTAAATAAATTCAAAGGCCGAATTTGAGGGAGAAATAAAAATGTAAAACATGCAATAAAGAAGAGAAAAAATCTCATGTGCACAATATTAGAAATAGAAAAAGACAAAGAGAGACAGAATTTTTTTAAAATAGGGAATTATATTTTTTAAAAGTCCATGTATATCA
>NW_007731759.1:103142-106651 GCF_000696425.1 Galeopterus variegatus | reverse complement strand
AATTAAATAAATTCAAAGGCCGAATTTGAGGGAGAAATAAAAATGTAAAACATGCAATAAATAAGAGAAAAAATCTCATGTGCACAATATTAGAAATAGAAAAAGATAAAGAGAGACAGAATTTTTTTAAAATAGGGAATTATATTTTTTAAAAGTCCATGTATATCAATTTAGAGATATTAAAGGATTGAGAAATTTTAAAAAGCAAATTTATTTTATCAAAACTTACCCAAGACTAAATGAGAAAATTTTTAAAGTTTCACAGACAGGAAAAAATTTGAACATGTTATCAAAGAATTAAGTCTAAAAAAGATTATTGGCACAGATAAGAAAGAGATAATTCAACTACCTTCTAAACAGCTGGAAAAGGAATACAAAACAAAGAAAAAACATAGATCGATTGCAAATATAAATGTAATTATGTGTAAAAGTGAATCTATAATATATTCAAATAAATATACAACATGACTATGTAAAGAATAGTCCGTGAATACAAGGGATGTTTAATATTTGTAAATCTATTCAAATACTCTGGTACATCAATAAGTCATAAAAAGAAAAACTACATTATTACCTAGAAAGAAGCAGGAAAGTGTTTGATTAAATCAACATCCTGTTTATGGTAGGGGAAAAACCTCTTAGTAAAACTAAAAATTAAAGCATATTTATTTGATGTGACAAAAATTATATTCCTCAAGCCTAGACTAGACCATTATTCCTTATGATTCAGTTTAGAGGCATTTTCATTAAATTCAGGAGCAAGAAAAGACTACCTGCCAAGATCACCATTATTTTTTCATTGTTTGGGAATTTTTAGTTAGTACAATAAAAAAAGCAAAACTTAAGAAAATAAAGTATCACNTGTTTGGGAATTTTTAGTTAGTACAATAAAAAAAGCAAAACTTAAGAAAATAAAGTATCACAGATAAATATACACACACACATACAAACATAGGTCTATATAAAATTTATTATTTTCAAAGATCAACAAAAAAGCTCTTAAACCAGTAAGAGAATCCAGTAAATTGGATAATTACAAAATATATATGCACAAGCCATTAGGTTTTTATAAACAAAAAATAACAATTTAATATGGAAAACAAATTATTCATAATAGCAACAAACAATATAAAACACCTAGTATTCAATTAACCTAGAAATGTGGAGAAATTATATTAAAAATTACTAAATTCTTCTGTAAAAATAAAAGAAAGCTTGAATAACAGAAAGTTATACCATAAATGTACATGAAAAATTAAGTGCAAATTTTTCTGCATTTTAATGGAATTCTAATCAATATTGCAATAAAGTTTTTGAGCAGCTCATCAATATAAATATATTTTATTGAAAGAATTAAGGGAGGAAAATATCTATTTTTTAAAAAAAGATTCGCATATATAAGCATATTTTCAGTCACATAAACATAGCACTAATGAAAAGTTAAGAGACATTAATTAATGGGGGGGGAGAGAAATTGACAAACTCAACTCAGAAAGTGACCCAAGAATTTATAAATACTGCTTATATGATAAGAGAGACATTGGAAACAGTGCAAAAGAAGAGTTTTATTTAATAAATAATAATGAGACAATTATTTAAACATTTGAAAATAATAGATGCCTACCCCATACCACACACAAAAATAAATCACAAACAATAAGCTAAATCTAAGAAACTAAATCATTGAAGAATCAGATCTTTGAGTAGGGAAANTGAACTTCCAAACATCTAAAAAATACCATAAAATTAAAAGACTGCTGACAAAATAGGGAAAATATGGGTAACCTATACACCAGATGAAGGGTGAATATATTTCATATATGAGAGAGAGAAACAGAGCGCTGCTACCTCTTAGTGAGCAGCACTCCAATAGACAAACAGGCAAAGCGCTTGAATAAGCCAATTTACAAAATAAGAAAATCAATGGAAAATAAACACAGCATAAAACAGTCAAGCCCATGTGAAATCACAGAGATGGAACATAACACAATAATGAGATGACATGGCTCACACATCACACTGGCAAAGCCGCTTTCTTTGTTTTTTGCTTTGCTTCGTGTTCTTTTCTACCCAGGTTCGTGAAGCACAGAGAACAGCCATTAATCCCGGATGAAGATGCAAATCTGTGCTTCTTTTCTGGAGGGCCATTTGGAACCATAGATCCAGTACATTTAATCAGAGCATGCTCTTCAGGAAATAATTCTAAGGAAATAATTAGAGATAGGCAGAGAAATATAAGGGTACTTCTAAAAGTTCATGGAAAAATAGAATTGAAAGAATCTTTCCATGAACTTTTTGAAGTACCTTCTCACTTGTACAATGATGTTCATCATAGTGATGTTTATAATACCAAAAAAAATTAACAGCAACCCAAATATCCAATGATAAGGGTTTATAACAATAAGGGGCGGGTTAAATAATCTATATATCTATGTGGAAAAATAGCTATTAAAAATCATGAATAGAAAAGGGGGGCCGGCCCTGTGGCTCACTCGAGAGAGTGCGGCATTGCTAGTGCTGAGGCCGCGGGTTCGGATCCTATATAGGGATGGCTGGTGCACTCACTGGCTGAGTGTGGTGCAGACAACACTGTGCTGAGGGTTGCGATCCCCCTACAGGTGAAAAAAAAAAAAAGAAAAGGGAAGCAGAGCCAGAGCTGCACGGGTGTTTTCTGCCCATGGTGTCTCAGATTCATTCTTAAGGAACTGAGAACTTAATCTTCCAAAATGTCAAAAAGATCATTTTATGCCCCACCTCCCATCCCAGCTCCTACAACACAAATGACCAGCACACTAGGGTTTGTGTGATACAATCCACACAATCATCTCTCCTACAACAACTACAGGCTGGGAGGGAACCTGGGCACCAACAGCCGGGTCCCAGTGTCCTCTGGTATGAGGATTCTAAAACCCCCAAAGCCACCAGATAAGCCACTGGTGCCCTACGTGAGGTACAGCAGAAAGGTCTAGGACCAAGTAAAGGCTTCCCACCCTGACCTAAAGTTGTGGGAGATTGGCAAGATTATTGGTGGCATGTGGTGAGATCTCAACGATAAAGAGAAACAAGAATATTTAAATGAATATGAAGCAGAAAAGATAGAGTACAATGAATGTATGAAGGCCTATCTTAATTCCCCCGCATACCTTGCTTACATAAATGCAAAAAGCCATGCAGAAGCTGCTTTAGAGGAAGAAAGTCAACAGAGACAATCTTGCATGGAAAAAGGAGAACTTTACATGGGCATTCAGCCTGCTGAAGATCCAGATGATTGTGATCATGGCTTTTCCATGTGGCTGAAGGCCACCACGCGTTTCCAGAGGAACCACCGCCTCATCAGTGAAATCCTTAGAGAGAGGGTGGTGCCAGGCATTTAGCCAGTTGTCACAACAGCTAGAATCTAGAATACAGGTTCTCAAGTGACAGGTCCAGTCCTTAATGGTTCATCAGTGAAAACTAGAAGCTAAACTTCTTCAAGTAGAGGAACGACACCAGGAAAAGAAGAGGAAATT